>NC_092026.1:132500-182500 GCF_042242105.1 Pempheris klunzingeri
GAGAGTGTGTGTGAGTGTGTGAGAGAGTGTGTGTGAGTGTGTGTGTGAGTGTGTGAGAGAGTGTGAGAGTGTGTGAGAGTGTGAGTGAGTGTGTGAGAGAGTGTGTGTGAGTGTGTGAGTGAGTGTGTGTGAGTGTGTGAGAGAGTGTGTGTGAGTGTGTGTGAGTGTGTGAGAGAGTGTGAGCGAGTGTGAGAGAGTGTGAGTGAGTGTGTGAGAGTGTGTGTGAGTGTGTGAGAGAGTGTGAGAGAGTGTGTGTGAGTGTGTGTGAGTGTGTGAGAGAGTGTGAGAGAGTGTGAGCGAGTGTGTGAGAGAGTGTGAGAGAGTGTGTGTGAGTGTGTGAGAGAGTGTGTGTGAGTGTGTGTGAGTGTGTGAGAGAGTGTGAGCGAGTGTGTGAGAGAGTGTGAGAGAGTGTGTGTGAGTGTGTGAGAGAGTGTGAGAGAGTGTGTGTGAGTGTGTGTGAGTGTGTGAGAGAGTGTGAGAGTGTGTGAGAGAGTGTGAGCGAGTGTGTGAGAGAGTGTGTGTGAGTGTGTGAGAGAGTGTGAGAGAGTGTGTGTGAGTGTGTGTGAGTGTGTGAGAGTGTGAGCGAGTGTGTGAGAGAGTGTGAGAGAGTGTGTGTGAGTGTGTGAGAGAGTGTGAGAGAGTGTGTGTGAGTGTGTGAGAGAGTGTGAGCGAGTGTGTGAGAGAGTGTGAGAGAGAGTGTGTGAGTGTGTGAGAGAGTGTGAGCGAGTGTGTGAGAGAGTGTGAGAGAGTGTGTGTGAGAGAGTGTGAGAGAGTGTGTGTGAGTGTGTGTGAGTGTGTGAGAGAGTGTGAGCGAGTGTGTGAGAGAGTGTGAGAGAGAGTGTGTGAGTGTGTGAGAGAGTGTGAGAGAGAGTGTGTGAGTGTGTGAGAGTGTGTGAGAGTGTGTGTGAGAGTGTGTGAGTGTGTGTGAGTGTGTGTGAGTGTGTGAGAGAGTGTGAGCGAGTGTGTGAGAGAGTGTGAGAGAGAGTGTGTGAGTGTGTGAGAGAGTGTGAGAGAGAGTGTGAGAGTGTGTGAGAGTGTGTGTGAGAGTGTGTGAGTGTGTGTGAGTGTGTGAGAGAGTGTGAGCGAGTGTGAGTGAGTGTGTGTGAGTGTGTGTGTGAGTGAGTGTGTGTGTGAGAGAGTGTGAGTGAGTGTGTGTGAGTGTGTGTGAGTGTGTGAGTGTGTGAGAGAGTGTGAGAGAGAGTGTGTGAGTGTGTGAGTGTGTGAGAGTGTGTGAGTGTGTGTGTGTGAGTGTGTGTGAGTGTGTGAGAGTGTGTGAGAGAGTGTGAGAGTGTGTGAGTGTGTGAGAGAGTGTGAGAGAGAGTGTGTGAGTGTGTGTGAGAGTGTGAGAGTGTGTGAGTGTGTGAGAGAGTGTGAGAGAGAGTGTGTGAGTGTGTGAGAGTGTGTGAGTGTGTGTGTGTGTGAGTGTGTGAGAGAGTGTGAGAGTGTGTGAGTGTGTGAGAGAGTGTGAGAGAGAGTGTGTGAGTGTGTGTGAGTGTGTGAGAGAGTGTGTGTGAGTGTGTGAGAGTGTGTGAGTGTGTGTGTGTGTGAGTGTGTGTGAGTGTGTGAGTGTGTGAGTGTGTGTGTGTGTGAGTGTGTGAGAGAGTGTGAGAGTGTGTGAGTGTGTGAGAGAGTGTGAGCGAGTGTGAGTGAGTGTGTGTGAGTGTGTGTATGAGTGAGTGTGTGTGTGAGAGTGTGAGTGAGTGTGTGTGAGTGTGTGTGAGTGTGTGAGTGTGTGTGAGTGTGTGAGAGAGTGTGAGAGAGAGTGTGTGAGTGTGTGAGTGTGTGAGAGTGTGTGTGAGTGTGTGTGTGTGAGAGAGTGTGAGAGTGTGTGAGTGTGTGAGAGAGTGTGAGAGTGTGTGAGTGTGTGAGAGAGTGTGAGAGTGTGTGAGTGTGTGAGAGAGTGTGAGAGAGAGTGTGTGAGTGTGTGAGAGTGTGTGAGTGTGTGTGTGTGTGAGTGTGTGAGAGAGTGTGAGAGTGTGTGAGTGTGTGAGAGAGTGTGAGAGAGAGTGTGTGAGTGTGTGAGAGTGTGTGAGTGTGTGTGTGTGTGAGTGTGTGAGAGAGTGTGAGAGTGTGTGAGTGTGTGAGAGAGTGTGAGAGAGAGTGTGTGAGTGTGTGTGAGTGTGTGAGAGAGTGTGTGTGAGTGTGTGAGAGTGTGTGAGTGTGTGTGTGTGTGTGAGTGTGTGTGAGTGTGTGAGTGTGTGAGTGTGTGTGTGTGTGAGTGTGTGTGAGTGTGTGAGTGTGTGAGTGTGTGTGTGTGTGAGTGTGTGTGAGAGTGTGAGAGTGTGTGAGTGTGTGAGAGAGTGTGAGAGAGAGTGTGTGAGTGTGTGAGAGTGTGTGAGTGTGTGTGTGTGTGAGTGTGTGAGAGAGTGTGAGAGTGTGTGAGTGTGTGAGAGAGTGTGAGAGAGAGTGTGTGAGTGTGTGTGAGTGTGTGAGAGTGTGTGTGAGTGTGTGAGAGTGTGTGAGTGTGTGTGTGTGTGTGAGTGTGTGTGAGTGTGTGAGTGTGTGAGTGTGTGTGTGTGTGAGTGTGTGAGAGAGTGTGAGAGTGTGTGAGTGTGTGAGAGAGTGTGTGAGTGTGTGTGAGTGTGAGTGTGTGTGTGAGTGTGTGTGTGAGTGTGTGAGAGAGTGTGTGAGTGTGTGAGAGAGTGTGTGAGTGTGTGTGCAGCCAGGAAGTAATTCATACAAAATGATACTCAGAAAGATTCAACACACACATTGTATATACAGACACACAGACACACACACACGTGTGTGTAAGTGACTCTTGGTTCTGGTTTTTATTGGTTGACTGTGTTCAGGTTCATGATGCGACCAGATGAGCTTCACCTGTTGAGAGACGACAGGTGAACGTGGGACGGAGTCCTCAGGTTTATCAGCAGAATCATGACGACATTCAGCAGGAGCGCCTCCGTCACACTTCCTGTCAGCTGACCTACACGCCATTTGCTCCGCAAACACACCTGTGGGGTTCCTCATCGTCACGGCGACAGGGAAACGCTTGGATGACCTGAGCGATACGATTGGCCACCGTGGAGGAGCTGGCAGCGATGACCCTCCTGGACATCATGTCGAAGTGTGAGCCTGAGGAGACACACGGACCAATGAGAGGAGGACACGCCCCCCCAGGTACACTCAGGTGGCATACCACACATCAAATACAGACCATCTGTATCCATGACGACGCCTCCAGCCTCCTGGACGATGATGGCAGAGGCGGCGATGTCCCAGCAGTGCATCCCGATGTGATAGTAGGCGTCGGCGCCACCTGTCGCCACCTGACACATGTCGACTGCCGCCGTCCCCAGCGCACGGATACTGGAACATACAACAAACACGCTAACAACCTGTCTCCGTCTCGGAGAACATGTTGGAGGCGTGTCATTGGCCGTCCTCACCCATGAACAGGAAGTTTGAGCAGCCTGAAGATGTTGGAGGTCATGGTGGACAGAGCGAGGTCGTCACGCTCCGCCCCGATCTCCGTCACCACCACACACCTGCTGACGTCTGATTGGAGGGGACAGAGTGGTCACAGTCAATCCAACTCCACCTTAAGAGTACAGGTGTGTGTGCGTGTGTGTGTGATGTCACCTTCCTGTCCGGAGGCGCGCAGCAGCTCGCCGTTCAGGAACGCTCCTCTTCCTCTCTGAGCGTAGAACAGTTTGTCCTCCACACAGCTGTACACGATCCCAAACTCCGTCTGACGGCGACAACAACATGTCAGTCCACTTCCTGTCTGCCCCCCCCCGACCTCTGACGACAGGTGAGCGTACCTGCTTGTTGACAGTGAAGGCGATGGAGACGGCCACAAACGGAAACCTGCCGGGACAAATGGCAGCTGCAGTTAAAGATGTAACTCTGGTTCTATGAACAGACTTTTATTGTGAACCATCAGCAGGAAGTTGAACGCATGAACGACACCATGACGGCTTAGGTACATTCTCCACCCACACTGTGATGTCACTGCCTCTCACCTGTGTACGAAGTTAACGGTCCCATCGATGGGGTCGATGATCCAGGTGGGACTGTCAGTCAGGTCCAGACGCTCACCTGCAGCCACAGACTCCTCCCCAATGAACCTGAGGTCAGAGGTCAAACAACAGCACCTTTACCTGCTGACTTCCTGTCTGATGTCCAATCACAATCAGTTTTATTTAAAGGGTCATTCCACTGATTTTCTATCTGCAGATCAGTTTGATAGTTCTGGTTTGTTTCTTCATTTCAGAGAGCTCAGAGTCTGTTCTTACAGAACCTAAAGTGTCTGTGGTCAACAAGAACCCGACAAACAAGAACCCATCCATCAAATCAGAAAGACAGAGAAAAAAGAAACATATTATTATTATTATTATTGGTTCCAACAGTAGAGCGACACCTGTGTTGAGGGTATTGGTTCCTGATAGCAGAGATCAGGATCTTCTCGACTCTTTGGTCGGTTTCTGTCACCAAATCAGCCGGAGAACTTTTCAGCTTCACGTCTTTCTGCTGCTGAAACGCCAACAGGATGATCTGAAAAACACAGACATAGAAACAGAAACGGCACTCACTTTGATCTGCAGTTGATAATTAAAGGGTCACTCCCCTCTTTCTCCCCCTGGTCCTCTGTGTCCACATTCTGCTGTCTGAGTGACTGGTAGGTAGTAAAAGTGTTGGAACTGGTCCAGTAGATCACCTCAGCCAGAACTGGTCCAGTAGATCACCTCAGCCAGCAGCCACCAAACGGGCTGCAATGGCTGCAACGTGATCCTTTGGGACAACTGCACCTGATCACAGTAGGTCCACTAAAAGAGCTTGTTTGATCCACTGACAGGCTCAGAGTGTTATTCTAAGTGTGTGACAGCATCATGGAAAGGATCCCTACAGAGAGAGACCTGGAAGATCCTTTTGGTTTAACCACAAACAGCACACACACCAGACTACATTCACTAAAACAGGGATTTTAGAGCTGCTGCCTCCATCAGTTAGTGTGTTGGTGTGACTTTGGTGTTTTAAAGGTTCAGATCAACACAAAGTAATCAGAGTTTAAACAGAGGAGGCCACCTGCTGGTCAGGGGTCACCTGACCTACTCTGAACACACCTGTATGTCAGGTATCTGTGTGTGGGTGTTGGGGTCATTTAAAGTTTAGCGGCTCAAACACAAAAACATCACATTCTTTGCTGTTTTTATCAAAGTAGAAAGTTATGAAACTAATTTCTAAAACCGACCAATCAGAGGAGCTCAAGTGCTTTAGTTTTTGGTCGTATATTTGTACTCCGACTGAGTGCCGTGCTCTGATTGATCAGTGTTCTTACCTCGCTGGCTTGTTTGGCAACAGAGATACCGAAGTTCAGACAGTCAGTCCAGTCGGCCATGATGATGAGGATGAAGAGCAGAAAATGTAACAGTGAGACCTCCTGTCAGAGAAGAAGAAAGACCGACATCAGAGAGGAAGAGGAGAAAGAAAAATGAGAATAAAATACAAAATGGAAGGGGAGAAAAAGACGAAAGAGGGAGGAGAAGATGCTGGACGCGAGAGGAGAAGAATCAAGAGAAAGACAGGGAGAGGAGGATGTGGAGGAAGATGGGAGAGAGAGAGAAGATGAGATGAAGAAAGAAAGGAGAGAAGAAAAGGAACAGAAAATAAAATAAATAAAAGAAAAACTTAAGACAGAAGAACATGGAAAAACCATTAGAACAAGTAGAACCAGAAGACCCAGCGTGTTTGTACCTCAGGGTCTAAAGAAAATCTGTGATCTCCTCAGATGTTTTTTTCTCTTTTTATTTGACAAACAGCCAATCAGAGCTCAGATCCCGCCTTGCTGTCTCACAGCCAGCCAATGGCAGCGCTGCATGGAATAGCAGGGCCTCTCCCTCCAGGAGTCTCCTCCGTTTGTCTCATACAGAACTCCATAGAAAGAAGTCTCCATTTTACAAAAGTCTTGTTTGAGCTACAGTCTGTTGGGGGAGGGTGGGGGAGTGGTCAGGAGGAAGTGGCAGCACGTGTAACATCAGTCAGCTGACTGCAGACAGACGTCCTCTTCAGGGACTCCTTGTCACCACTAATCCTGTTTGACAGAGCTGATGTCTGATTGTCTTCATATCAGCAGCAACAGAACATCAGAGTCTGAGGACAGAACACTGATTAGTCTCTGTGTTCGTCATCGCTCTCAGAATTGAACAAAAATACAGTGAAGTCTGGTTGAGAGCAGCTCCCATAGACGCTCTGTTCAGTGTGAACAATGAGTGAACATTAGAGATGGGATTTATGGCTCTTTGAAGGGAGCCGGATCTTGAGGAGCCGTTCCTTTCAAAGAGCCGTTCAAACGACTGACTTGTTATATTTATTTATTTATTTATTAGAAGGCAACCAGGGGTAACTTGTTTTCATCAAGGAAACAATCACTGGCAGCAGTTGTAAAATAAGATTTGATTCAGAATAATTCAAACTTATACATATTTATTCTGAAATATTGATTAGAATTTCATTTGGCTTGTGTTTTCAGTGGAATCATTCCATAAGATGGTGCCGTACCAACATGCTTTGACAGTGATTTTGAATTTTCCCTTCACCTAAAAAACTTTGTGGCACAATAAAAACTACGCAGGCTGCAGATAACTTCCATGCAAAATAACTTTAGTGTGAAATTTTCCATACATGAACATTTTAACAATACAGAAAAAATATGAAAATGATAAATAATAATATATATATATATATATATAACAATATAAATAAAAATTAAGACATGATACAAATGTGAATGCATAATTGTACTAAACTACCTGGTGTGTGTTCACCTGAACTACTTTACAAACAGGAACTCAGCTCCTTGACTCGAATCCACATCAGAACAATGGAAACAATAACAAATGACTTTTCTTCAGTTGTTAATATCTCCTGCTCCCTGATCCTGCGCTAAATGTAAATGTCTTCAGTCCGGTCGGGCGGCGCTCACTAATATCTCCTCCCCTAATGCTGCGCATCTGTAGCTGCGTCCACGTGAATGGAGCGTGTTGTGGACGACTCAAACTCGGAGATGTCATTAGTCGTTCAGGTGAAGGCAGCGTAGACGACTCAGACTCGTGGGGCACACAGGTGACACATGAAGGCAGCGCAGGCAATTTGCATATAAGAACGTCTCGCAACTGCGAATCGGTTCTCATCATTCACTTAAAAGAGCCGTTCAAAAGACTCGACTCGTTCGCGAACGTCACATCTGTAGTGAACATCTATCCATCCAACTGTGAGCTAATGTTAGCTAACTGGCTAATCTCTATGGGACATTCCAGTAGGGCTAACAGGCTAACAGGCTAACAGGCTGATTTCTGCTCAGACAGATCATACACAGATTCTGGTCGACTGCTGAGGTGAAATTACTTTTACAAAGCATTCTGCACCGCTCAGCGCTTTGCATCCCGGGACACGGCAGGACAGGTGAACGGTCCGTGTGTCCACAGACCCTCAGACTGAGTGAGCAGTTCTGATCCTGTACAGGAGCCTCAGTTGTCCCATGTGGCTGTGTGGCAGGCGGAGCCTGTCTTATCAGTCTGTGTGTTCTTGTACGTGCTACATAGTGAGGACATTTTGGTTGTCACCACTTTGAAGGGTCGTTGAGGGTTCAGACTTGGTTCAAAGGTTCAGGTGACGATCAGGATCAGGATCAGGATCAGTTAAAGGGCTGAGGAAGATCAGACTAATGACGGTCCTCATAGAGACAGAAGTACAAGTATGTGTGTGACAAATCAGATGATAAACTGCAACAGGAACAAAACGTCTGTGAGCTGAAATGCTGCTGACGCACACACAGATTACACACACTGCAATGTCAGTGTGTGTGTGTACTGAACAAACACACACACACACACACTGCAATGTCAGTGTGTGTGTGTACTGAACAAACACACACACACACACTGCAATGTCAGTGTGTGTGTGTGTACTGAACAAACACACACACACACACTGCAATGTCAGTGTGTGTGTGTGTGTGTACTGAACACACACACACACACACACCAGAGTGAAAGCTTGAGTCTGACTGATGGCTGTCCCTTAAACTGATGTCACACACCTACTAACGCTCTGACTACATTAAATGTGTAACCATAGCAACAGGGTTGCCGTAAGAGCCTGTTGGCCATTTACTGAACATGCTAACATGTTCCCAACAGTGGCTGTCCTCCCTCAGGTCCTCATCCTGAATGCTGACAGGTCACATGACCATCTATCTGATGATGGATTTGCTTGAATTAGCTTGCTAATGGCTTGCTGGCTGCCAGGTTAGTAATGAAAAAGATGACAGAATGATAAAAACAGTGATTAAACGTTTTAATAAAGTTTCGTCGGATGTTTTCTGTTCGTCTGCACAATCGATGACATCATTAATGCTGGTCGGGATGTCATCAGGCGGCGTCCTGTTGAGCCAGTGTTTCTGTTTCCACTTCAAATTTCACAGTTGACTCAGCTCTGATTGGCTGATTCGAACAGACTGTTCAGTCAGGTTTTCATGTTTATGGACGATCGAAGGAGTTCTGACAAACAGGAAGTCATCATCTTCCTTTCTTCATCTTGGACACCTTTTCTTTCCTCTTCTTGATGTGTTTTGGGATTTTGTTTTTCCGTTTTTCTCTCTGAGCTTCCTTCACCATCTTCTTCTTCTCCTGACAGGAAACAAATGAAGGCATCAGAAACAAACCACCACAATATAAACAGTAAATCAGGAGGACTGTTAAAACACCTTTTTGTCCATCGGGGCTTCCTCACTCTGCTCCTGCTGCTCTTCCTCTTTATCCTCATCCTCCTCCTCCTCCTCCTCCTCCTCCGAGGATGAAGGCTGGTCGTCCTCCAGGAGAGCCGGGACCTGAGGAGACGTCAAACTGTCTGAATAAATCTCTGCAGGTACAGAGGCCCATATTTACAATATGCGGCTAGGCTATTCTAGACTAGGCTAAGGGCAGCTAACAGTGTGAGGTGGTCGTACCGTCTGAACTCCAGACAGGTCCTTCTTCAGTCCGGTCAGCGTCTGATAGAGAACCTGAGCGACAACATCTTCATCAGCATCATCTTGTTACAAGTGTGTGTGTGTGTGTGTGTGTGTGTGTGTTCCTTACGTTGTCGTGGTGTCCGCTGACAGTCGACTCTTCCTCCTTTGCTTTCATCAGGTCCACGTCTCTCTCATAGTGACTCACCTCGGTCAGTGTGCGGGGGATGTAGGCCTTCTTAAACACCTGGAAGGGAGGGAGGGAGTGGGGGGCAGTGTGAGGCAGGTGGTTGTCATAGTAACCAGTTCAACAGGATGATGTTTATTTCTGTCACCTCCTCTTCCACTCGGTCCTGATCGGATCGCTGCTCTGACGTCCGCTCAGCCGCAATCACCATCGCCTGGATAACCAATCAGAGACACTCAGACTGATGACCTGACCAATCAGAGACACTCATATGATCTTATCTAGAACACAGAACAAAACCAGTCTGTTTCAGGACGTTCTCTGACCTTCTGCAGGTACTGGTCAATGTTGCTGCAGGTGATCGATGGGTCGGTGATGAAGTCAAACAGCTCTCTGACTGTCATCACGGCCACGCCGCGCTTCACGAAGAACTCTGGGAAAAAGAACCAAACAGGTCAGCTGACAGGTTTGAGGCCAGACGGATCAAAGAGACCAGAGTCAAGTTAGAACCTCGCAGGGAGAACACAGAGAGCAGGGGGCAGTAGAGAACACGGCGCTGCAGCCCCTTACCGTTAACGTTGCTGCAGTCCTTCCTGAGGAACTCCAGAGCGTGAGGATGGTCGTGCTCCACCGACTGCGACACGTCGATGATGTAAGCGTCTCCGTTGTGATATCTGCCGACGGGAGAGGAAACCCTTATGACCGTGACTTTTATTTCAAGGGGCTGTGTGTGATGGCCGTGTCTTGCCGGTGGGCGTGGTCTCTTACAGCATGTTGAACTCGCTGAGGTCGGCGTGGACGAGTCGAGCCTCCTGGAACATCTTCCTCATGTTCTGAAGAACCTGCAGGTAGAGCTCACAAGCCTTCGATTCCGACAACGAGGCGTTCTTCAGCAGAGGAGCCGGTCTGGCCAATCAATACAGGAGCCACCGATCAATGTAGGAAACAACAATCAATACAAGAGACACAAATCATTACAGGAAGCAATAATCAATGCAGGAGCCACGATCAATACAGAACTGATGGATAAATGACCAGTGTTGGTTAATCAATCATCCTGATCAATTCTTACATGTTGTCTTTTCCAATGAAGCCCATCAGAAGAACGTGACTTCTAAGCAGGAGCGGTTCTGGACTCGGGATTCCTGCCGTCTGCAGCCTGGAACACACACACCATCAGGTTCTACTGTGTTCTACCCATCAGTCCCATCAAGTTCTACTGTGTTCTACCCATCAGTCCCAACAGGTTCTACAGGGTTTTCTCTGTTGATAGAACGGTTCTGACCTGATGAGGTTCCTCATCTCCTTCTCTGCCCAGGTTCTCACCATCTTCCTGGGGTTTCCTTTACAGTAGCCATGACGGAACCTGCAGAACAACAGAGGAACAACTTAGTACACTGTTACTGACTGCTTCTTCTTCGGTGGTGGAGGACTGCCTGAACTCTTCTTCGGTGGTGGAGGACTGACCTGAACTCCCCGCTGACGTACTTGTCGCGGTCTCTGAACAGCAGGATGGACGTCTTGTAGATCTTGACGGCTCTTCCGTCTCCTGCTGATGTTCTAGCCTGATAGACGTTGGCCTGAAGAACAAACACACAGTTAGAACCTGAAGAACCAGAACGTCAGCTGGACACAACACTGGTACTGATCGGTGTTACTGATCAGTCTATCATTCGATGTCTGACCTCCTTCCCGGTACTGATGCAGCCGTTGATTTCACTGATGACTCCTCGGCTCAGCATCTTAAAGAGAATCATTCGAGTTCGAGGGTCTAAAACCTGCAGAAGAAGAATAATGATCACATGACCTCAACCAGTGACATCACAGACGCACTGCTTATGGATCTGTCTGACCACCGGATCAATAACGATACCTTCACATCATTGTCTCTGAATGATGCAGAAACACTAGTCCACACATTAGTCACTTCCAGGTTGGATTATTTCTGTTCCTTATTATCAGGCTGCCCCAATAAGTCCTTAAAGACTCTCCAGCTGGTCCAGAACGCTGCTGCTCCTGTTCTGACCAGAACTAAGAGAAGAGACCATCTTTCTCCTGTACTGGCTTCTCTTCACTGGCTTCCAGTCAAATCTAGAATAGAGTTTAAAATCCTTCTCCTCACCTCCAAAGCTCTTAATGTTCAGGCTCCATCATCTCTTAAAGAGCTCATAGTACCGTACTACCCCACTAGAGCACTGTGCTCCCAGACTGCAGGTCTACTGGTGGTTCCTAAAGTCCTCTAAAGTAGTGATGGAGCCAGAGCTTTCAGCTATCAGGCTCCTCTCCTGTGGAACCTCCTTCCAGTCTGGGTTCAGGGGGCAGACACCCTCTCTACATTTAAGAGTGGACTAAAAACCTTCCTTAGTGATGAAGCCTATAGTTCAGGACTGGATCAGGTCTTGGACCAGCCCCTAGTTATGCTGCTATAGGCTCAGACTGCCGGGGGACTCCCATGATGCACTGGGCTCCTCTCTCCTCCTCTTCCTCTTCATCCTGATGCTTCATGTCTCTTTAATGTCTGTTACTAACTTGGTATCTTCCCCGGAGCCTTTCTGTGCTTTTCTCATCTCTCAGGTTCCTGTGGATCCTGGTCCTGGTTCTCCTGCTGTGGTTCACTGGTTCCTGTGGATCCTGGCCCTGGCTCTCCTGCTGTGGTTCTCTGGTTCCTATGGATCCTATGGATCCTGGTTCTGCTGCTGTGGTTCTCAGGTTCCTGTGGATCCTGGTCCTGGGTCTCCTGCTGTGGTTCTCTGGTTCCTGGTCCTGCTGCTGTGGTTCTCAGGTTCCTGTGGATCCTGGTCCTGGTCCTGCTGCTGTGGTTCTCAGGTTCCTGTGGATCCTGGTCCTGGCTCTCCTGCTGTGGTTCTCTGGTTCCTGTGGATCCTGGTCCTGGTTCTCCTGCTGTGGTTCTCTGGTTCCTGTGGATCCTGGTCCTGGTTCTCCTGCTGTGGTTCTCTGGTTCCTGTGGATCCTGGTCCTGGTTCTGCTGCTGTGGTTCTCAGGTTCCTGTGGATCCTGGTCCTGGGTCTCCTGCTGTGGTTCTCTGGTTCCTGGTCCTGCTGCTGTGGTTCTCAGGTTCCTGTGGATCCTGGTCCTGGTCCTGCTGCTGTGGTTCTCAGGTTCCTGTGGATCCTGGTCCTGGCTCTCCTGCTGTGGTTCTCTGGTTCCTGTGGATCCTGGTCCTGGTTCTCCTGCTGTGGTTCTCTGGTTCCTGTGGATCCTGGTCCTGGTTCTCCTGCTGTGGTTCTCTGGTTCCTGTGGATCCTGGTCCTGGTTCTGCTGCTGTGGTTCTCAGGTTCCTGTGGATCCTGGTCCTGGTTCTCCTGCTGTGGTTCTCTGGTTCCTGTGGATCCTGGTCCTGGTTCTCCTGCTGTGGTTCTCTGGTTCCTGTGGATCCTGGTCCTGGTTCTCCTGCTGTGGTTCTCTGGTTCCTGTGGATCCTGGTCCTGGTTCTCCTGCTGTGGTTCTCTGGTTCCTGTGGATCCTGGTCCTGGTTCTGCTGCTGTGGTTCTCAGGTTCCTGTGGATCCTGGTCCTGGTTCTCCTGCTGCGGATCGTCAGCCACCAACTATTTTAGTCCTGTTATTATTATTCACACATTTTACCTGCTACCATATTGATCAGTATCAGTCACATTGATCAGTACTGTAGTTACTGTTAGTTCTCTCTCTCTCCAACATGGACCCCAACAGAAACCCCCCTCTGAGCCTGGTTCTGTTTGAGGTTTCTTCCCGTTAAAGGAGTGTTCTTCTGTTAAAGGGGAGTTCTTCCTCTTGTTAAAGGGGAGTTCTTCCCGTTAAAGGGGAGTTCTTCCTCTTGTTAAAGGGGAGTTCTTCCTCCAGTTAAAGGGGAGTTCTTCCTCCAGTTAAAGGGGAGTCCTCCCGTTAAAGGGGAGTTCTCCCCGTTAAAGGGGAGTTCTTCCTCTTGTTAAAGGGGAGTTCTTCCCGTTAAAGGGGAGTTCTTCCTCCCGTTAAAGGGGAGTTCCTCCCATTAAAGGGGAGTTCTTCCTCCCGTTAAAGGGGAGTTCTCCCCGTTAAAGGGGAGTTCTTCCCGTTAAAGGGGAGTTCTTCCTCTTGTTAAAGGGGAGTTCTTCCTCCCGTTAAAGGGGAGTTCTTCCCATTAAAGGGGAGTTCCTCCCGTTAAAGGGGAGTTCTTCCCGTTAAAGGGGAGTTCTTCCTCCCGTTAAAGGGGAGTTCTTCCTCCCGTTAAAGGGGAGTTCTTCCTCCACTGTGTCCTAATCTAATCTCTGAGCTGCTCTGTGGGGATTCTTGAATCCTTCCTGTTGAATTCCTGAATCTTTGGTCTCTGAATGAAAGAGTTTGTTCTGAGCTGCTCTTTATGGAAACAGTCTGAGAGAAACACTGCTGTGACCTGGAGCTGGAGAGAGAAACACTGCTGTGACCTGAAGCTGGAGAGAGAAACACTGCTGTGACCTGGAGCTGGAGAGAGAAACACTGCTGTGACCTGGAGCTGGAGAGAGAAACACTGACTGATTGATTGGTTGGCTGATTGATTGATTGATGAGCCTGATCTGTCACTGATTAACAATCAATACAAACGTCAACCAACATCGTTTGAGCAGATGTCACGTGATCGTCATGTTGGCTTGTGGGACGACTTCTCCACTAACTGAGGATTAATCAATTCATTCATTAATTGCGTGATCAAGAATCAAATCGTGTGTGAGCTGAGTTGGTGATCAGTGTGATATCACCGTTCATCCTGCTGTTCACTTCCTGTCAGACCCTTTCTAAGTAAAAGCGTGGGTGTTGATGCTCACCTGTTCGACTGTGGCTCGATCTGATTTGTCTTTCACTCTGTACCTGCAGAGAGCAGCCAATCAGAATGTTAGTCCATCGGTCACATGACCTGTGATGTAAACACTCAGCTGAGGTCACACATACGTGTCAGCGTCTCTCTGTTTCTGCATCGTCGTCACTTTATTGATCACAGAATCAGCAAAATCCAGTTTATCTGGAACCAGAACACAAAGTGATCAGAATGTGTGTGTGTGTGTGTGTGTTATTGACTGTGTGTGTGTGTGTGTGTTATTGACTGTGTGTGTGTGTGTGTGTATGTTATTGACTGTGTGTGTGTGTGTGTGTTATTGACTGTGTGTGTGTGTGTGTGTTATTGACTGTATGTGTGTGTGTGTGTTATTGACTGTGTGTGTGTGTGTGTGTGTGTGTGTGTGTGTTATTGACTGTGTGTGTGTGTGTGTGTTATTGACTGTGTGTGTGTGTTATTGACTGTGTGTGTGTGTGTGTGTGTGTCTGTTATTGACTGTGTGTGTGTGTGTTATTGACTGTGTGTGTGTGTGTGTGTTATTGACTGTGTGTGTGTGTGTGTGTTATTGACTGTGTGTGTGTGTTATTGACTGTGTGTGTGTGTGTTATTGACTGTGTGTGTGTGTGTTATTGACTGTGTGTGTGTGTGTTATTGACTGTGTGTGTGTGTTATTGACTGTATGTGTGTGTGTGTGTGTGTGTTATTGACTGTGAGTGTGTGTGTGTGTTATTGACTGTATGTGTGTGTGTCTGTTAGTTACTGACTGTATGTGTGTGTGTGTGTGTTATTGACTGTGTGTGTGTCTGTTATTGACTGTGTGTGTGTGTGTGTGTGTGTGTGTGTGTGTCTGTTATTGACTGTGTGTGTGTGTGTGTCTGTTATTGACTGTGTGTGTGTGTTATTGACTGTGTGTGTGTGTGTGTGTCTGTTATTGACTGTGTGTGTGTGTGTGTCTGTTATTGACTGTGTGTGTGTGTGTCTGTTATTGACTGTGTGTGTGTGTGTGTGTGTGTGTGTCTGTTATTGACTGTGTGTGTGTCTGTTATTGACTGTGTGTGTGTGTGTGTGTGTGTGTGTGTGTTATTGACTGTGTGTGTTATTGACTGTGTGTGTTACAGTGTGTGTGTGTGTGTGTGTGTGTGTGTTATTGACTGTGTGTGTGTGTGTTATTGACTGTGTGTGTTATTGACTGTGTGTGTGTTACTGACTGTGTGTGTTACAGTGTGTGTGTGTGTGTGTGTGTGTGTGTGTGTTAGTCTGTGTGTGTTACTGACTGTGTGTGTTACAGTGTTTGTGTGTGTGTGTGTGTGTGTGTGTTACTGACTGTGTGTGTTACAGTGTGTGTGTGTGTGTGTTAGTCTGTGTGTGTTACTGACTGTGTGTGTGTGTGTTACAGTGTGTGTGTGTTAGTCTGTGTGTGTTACTGACTGTGCGTGTGTGTGTGTGTGTGTTACTGACTGTGTGTGTGTGTTACTGACTGTGTGTGTGTTATTGACTGTGTGTTACTGACTGTGTGTGTTACAGTGTGTGTGTGTTACTGACTGTGTGTGTGTGTGTTATTGACTGTGTGTGTTACTGACTGTGTGTGTTACAGTGTGTGTGTGTGTGTGTGTGTGTTACTGACTGTGTGTGTGTGTGTGTGTGTGTGTGTGTTACTGACTGTGTGTTACAGTGTGTGTGTGTGTGTGTGTGTGTGTGTTAGTCTGTGTGTGTTACTGACTGTGTGTGTGTGTGTTACAGTGTGTGTGTGTGTGTGTGTGTGTGTTAGTCTGTGTGTGTTACTGACTGTGTGTGTGTGTGTGTGTTACTGACTGTGTGTGTGTGTGTTACTGACTGTGTGTTACAGTGTGTGTGTGTTACTGACTGTGTGTGTGTGTGTTATTGACTGTGTGTGTTACTGACTGTGTGTGTTACTGACTGTGTGTGTGTGTTATTGACTGTGTGTGTTACTGACTGTGTGTGTTACTGACTGTGTGTGTTACTGACTGTGTGTGTGTGTTATTGACTGTGTGTGTGTGTTATTGACTGTGTGTGTTACTGACTGTGTGTGTGTGTGTTATTGACTGTGTGTGTTACAGTGTGTGTGTGTGTGTTACTGACTGTGTGTTACAGTGTGTGTGTATTACTGACTGTGTGTACAGTGTGTGTGTATTACTGACTGTGTGTACAGTGTGTGTGTGTGTATTACTGACTGTGTGTACAGTGTGTGTGTGTGTTACCCAGGTTGATCTTGTGCTCGTACTTCCTCAGAGCTTTATCAGACGGGGTTGACGGCAGCATCTTATTGGTCGGATTCTGTCTGTTGGACTGACCAATAGAAACAGATGTGTGCTGATGACATCATCAATTTTCCTGTGTTTAACTTTACAAAATAAAAGGTCACTGATGATTATTAGACCGGAAGCACTGATGCAGCGCCACAGTCAGAGGACCACACAGATGTCAGCGATCAATCAATCCTCAATAATTAGTCATCAGTAATCAACCAATAATAACTATTGATCTGTGATCAGACTGGTCACCTGACAGCTCAGACTGGTCCTGTTGTATCTTTTAGTCAAATCTCCTCCTGATGAACACCACTCCCACTCCTCATCATCATTCTCCTCTTCATCATCCTCCTCCTCCTCCGATGAAGGCTGCTCTCTCACATCGGTCATGTGATTCCGCACAGCCAACAGTCCTGATTGGTCACTGCAGACAAGACAAAACCAGAAAGCAGCAGAGATGACCTGATGGATCCTTCTGGTCTGGACCAGGAAACTGTGTCCGCGCGCGTACACGTACACTCTCACTCTCACTCTCACTCTCACACACACACTCTATCAGTGATCAGAGGATTGATTAGGATCACCTGTCCTCCTCTGCGTCATCAAACTGTCCAGGTACACAGCCCACCGCCGACATGACGTCACACGACACAGAGCAGAACTAAACCAAACCAGAACTAAACTCGATTCAGGCCGGGTTTCAGCAGCTCACTCTGATCGTCTCCAGCAGCGTGGTCACTCCACTTCCGGGTCTGAACATGTGACTATGGCAACAGACGAGGGACCAAACTATTCAGTAACAGTTTGTTTAGCTTTAACTGGGCGAATACAGGAGCAAAGAGTTTCCGGTGAATAAAGTAACCTGTCAGAGTCCTCTATCTGTACTGAGCGTTTCTCTGTTCTGGCTTCATTTTTCGAACATTTACATCATTTTTATTTCATCTCCAGTCGGAAGCTTTCATGTTGAAAACCTCAACAGTAAGTCCGTTGTAGCGGTTTGCTTTAGCCTTCGTTAGCTTCCCGCTCCGGGCACCGCACTGGATAAAGTCGGTGTTTGACGGAGAGGTTCTCAGGATGTCCGCCGACCTGGACCGGACCCCCCGGTCCCTGCTGGTCCGGGAGCGGTCCAGTTTCCTGGACCAGCGGAACCGGCTCAGCTCTCAGGTGGAACAGTTGCACTTCAACTACAAGGTACCACCGCTGTCGTGTTAGCGTAGCCCAAGATAACGCGCGTTAGCAGCTAGCATGCTAACAGGAAACAGACGTGTCGGCGCGGAATTTCAAAATTAAAATCTGGACTTAAAATAGAGAAGATGAACTTTTACAAAATAAAATGGCTGGAATAAATACACACAGAACACGACCAGCGGTATACTAATACTGCAGTGCTAGTACTCTCTATCTAGTACAATCAATCAGTCAGTGTTTCTCTCTCCAGCTCCAGGTCACAGCAGTGTTCTCTCAGACTGTTTCCATCAAGAATCCCCACAGAGCAGCTCAGAGATTAGATTAGGACACAGTGGAGGAAGAACTCCCCTTTAACGGGAGGAACTAATAGAGAAATTTTGCTCTCAAAAATGACTCTGCTTTGATTTTAAAAGGTCACTCACCTGAGGAAGGTGTTCCAGATTAGTACTGAGCTGCATTGTTTCACCTGTGCAGGTGTCTGTGCTACTGCCTGAGTGTAGCTCCGCCCCCTCTCACCTGGACACCGTGTTGAACAGTTTCAGCAGTTTCTACCTGATCAGGAAGCTCCCTGTATACGAGCTGCTGGACAAAGACTTCTTGGAGACTGCTGTGTACCATGGTAACACCTGACACGCCTGACACACCTGGACACGCCTGACACACCTGACACACCTGGACACACCTGACACACCTAGACATGCCTGGACACACCTGACACACCTGGACACACCTGACACGCCTGGACACGCCTGACACACCTGGACACGCCTGGACACGCCTGGACACGCCTGACACACCTGGACACACCTGGACACACCTGACACACCTGACACACCTAGACATGCCTGGACACACCTGACACGCCTGGACACGCCTGACACACCTGGACACACCTGACACACCTGGACACGCCTGACACACCTGACACACCTGGACACACCTGACACACCTAGACATGCCTGGACACACCTGACACACCTGGACACACCTGACACACCTGGACACACCTGACACGCCTGGACACGCCTGACACACCTGGACACGCCTGGACACGCCTGGACACGCCTGACACACCTGGACACGCCTGACACACCTGGACCCGCCTGACACACCCGGACACGCCTGACACACCCGGACACGCCTGGACACGCCTAGACACGCCTGACACACCTGGACACGCCTGACACACCCGGACACACCTGACACACCTGGACACGCCTGACACACCTAGACACGCCTGACACACCTGGACCTACCTAGACACGCCTGACACACCTGGACACACCTGGACACGCCTGACACACCTGGACACGCCTAGACATGCCTGGACACACCTAGACACGCCTGACACACCTAGACACGCCTGACACACCTGGACCCACCTAGACACGCCTGACACACCTGGACCTACCTAGACACGCCTGACACACCTGGACACGCCTAGACACGCCTGACACACCTGGACACACCTAGACACGCCTGGACACACCTGGACACGCCTGGACACACCTGGACACGCCTGACACACCTGGACACGCCTGACACACCTGGACACGCCTGACACACCTGGACCCGCCTGACACACCTGGACCCACCTGGACACGCCTGACACACCTGGACATGCCTGACACACCTGGACCCACCTAGACACACCTGGACACGCCTGACACACCTGGACACGCCTAGACACGCCTGACACACCTGGACACACCTAGACACACCTGGACACGCCTGACACACCTGGACACGCCTAGACACGCCTGACACACCTGGACACACCTAGACATGCCTGGACACACCTGGAGACACCTGGACACGCCTGACACACCTGGACACACCTGGACCCGCCTGACACACCTGGACACGCCTGACACACCTGGACATGCCTGACACACCTGGACACGCCTGACACACCTGGACCCACCTAGACACACCTGGACCTACCTAGACACGCCTGACACACCTAGACACGCCTGACACACCTGGACCCACCTAGACACGCCTGACACACACCTGACACACCTGATTGCTGGAGCAAACTGCTGTCTTCTCTGCATGTTTACGTTGGCTGTGTGTGTGTGTGTGTGTGTGTGTGTGTGTGTAGGTAGTGTGTACGGTTTGTCATACAGGACGCGGATCGATGAAGATAACTGTGTCGCTCTGCTGCCAAACGGTAAACATTCTCTGATGTCATCACCTGTCTCTCTCTCACCTGTCAGACTGTCTGCAGGTCACCTGTCTCTCTCTCACCTGTCTGCAGGTCACCTGTCTCTCTCACCTGTCGGACTGTCTGCAGGTCACCTGTCTCTCTCTCACCTGTTTGCAGGTCACCTGTCTCTCTCTCTGGATAAAGACTCCTTCCAGCTGTTGGGTTTTGAGGGGAAACCGTCCAGATTCAACCAGCGAACCAGCAGCAGATATGGTCTGAACGACATCACAGTGACATCACAGCTGTCATGAAATCATATTAAATACTTCACAAATAATCTGAGTACTGACCGTGTACTCTGACCATGTACTGTGTACTCTGACCGTGTACTCTGTGTACTGCAGTCGTCTCTGTGGATCTGACGGACAGCTGCATGGCTCCTGGTGGGCGGAGCTACCACAGACTCCTCACAGGTCTGAAGTCACGACTTCACCTGGAGGCAGACTTTCTGCTGACGCATCACCCAGGTGAGAGTGATGTCATCACCCAGGTGAGTGATGTCATCATCCAGGTGAGAGATTACCCATAACTCCCTGCCGTGTGTCATATAGGAGGTGGGGCCTCTCTGCAGGCCCTGCTGTCGCGTTACGATTGGTCGGAGCACAGACCTGAGGTCAGCAGACGCACCCTGACTGACCTGTCCTGTCCCGCCCTGCTCACCTCTGACCTGCAGTCGTGTGACCCTCACAGCTTCCTGGAGTGGCTCGGCGCTTTGGATGCCCACGTCAGCTGGTGAGTGGGCTGTTGCCATGACAACTTGACCAACTTTACCAGTAAACACGTGTGACCCCCGCCGCTCTTCTTCTGTGGTTTCAGTGAGAATGACTCCAGCAGCTTCCTGTCCTCTCTGACGTGTTCAGAGCCGAAAATGACGCTTAGTCGAGCTCTGAGCGTCTCTGTCTGCGGGCTGCTGCTTCCTCACGACGTCCACCGCCTCCTCCAGCAGATCAGGTCAGCTGACCTCAAGGTCTCCAGTGAGCACGTTCAGTCAGTCACTTTAATGCATCTTTTCAGGCCTGTTTGTTGAAACCATCCTGTATTTATCTTCAAACACACCAGACTACATTCATTCATTCACAGTCTGCTGCAGCCTCCATTCGTTAGTTAGTGTTTTTGTGTTACATAGGTATTCTGTTGGATCCAAACTGACCCTTTAAAACACTGAAGTCACACAATAACACAAACTAACTAACTAAAGCTGGGACCCAGAGAGGAGAGACCCCGCAGCCAGAACCTCCTTCCCCCGCCACTACTGCCTGTCACACCTGCTGCAATGCGCTCCCTCAGTGGCACAGGTGATGTCAAAGGTCACACAGCATGTTTTCAGGTGTGAGTCTGTGTTCTTGGTGCCCAGGTCAGATGATGTCACACTGTGGTTCAGTCTGGTTCAGCCTCTCTGAAGTGACAAAAGAACTCATTTCAGATGAGGCATTGAGTCAAAGTAAAGGGTAACTCTGCTGTTTCTCCCCCTGCGTCCTCTCTGTCCACATCCTGGTGTCTGAATGACTGGTAGGCAGTAAAAGTGTTGGAACTGGTCCAGTAGATCACCTCAGACACAAACACACTGACTGATGGAGGCAGCAGCTCTAAAATCCCTGTTTTAGTGAATGTAGTCTGGTGTGTGTGCTGTTTGTGGTTAAACCAAAAGGATCTTCCAGGTCTCTCTCTGTAGGGATCCTTTCCATGATGCTGTCACACACTTAGAATAACACTCTGAGCCTGTCAGTGGATCAAACAAGCTCTTTTAGTGGACCTACTGTGATCAGGTGCAGTTGTCCCAAAGGATCACGTTGCAGCCATTGCAGCCCGTTTGGTGGCTGCTGGCTGAGGTGATCTACTGGACCAGTTCCAACACTTTTACTACCTACCAGTCACTCAGACACCAGGATGAGGACACAGAGGACCAGGGGGAGAAAGAGGGGAGTGACCCTTTAACAATGAAGGAGGCTTAAACTCCTGGTTTCTGTTGTATCTCTTCCATGAACCCAACACTACTACTGGTGGTATTAGTATCACCTGTCCTCACCTGTCTTGCAGGTGTTACCTGGAGCGGCTCCAGCCGGTGTCCTGGGCGTCCCTGACGGTTCATGGTTTTGTGGACAGTCCTGTGTCATGGGGGGGCAGTGAGCACGGCTTCCTGAGAGGGGGGGAGAACTTCTACACTCTGCTGATGTTCGACGACCACACCTACCAGCTCCACCTGGCCACGGGGGCCTATGACGGCTGTCCGCCATGACGGCTCTGTGTTCGCTCCGGTTTCGTTCCGTTTGGACTGAAACATTTGATCAATTATTTTTGCTTGAACCTGCCTACTGTGCCAACAGGTCACAGAACAGAACCAGGACCGCCGTCATCTGGGTCCCGTTCATCCTCTGTAAACCCCCAACGCAGACCCAGGACTTTAAGTGGGCCCCACCCCTGATCACAAATGATCAGGTCATCACTTCTGATCTGAACACTGACTGATATTAAGTTCAGTTTTCAGACAATTTTGTTTGTCTCCAACAATAAAGCAGATGTGTCTGTTCTGGACTGGTTCTGGACTGGTTCTGGACTGGTTCTGGACGTCCCGTCAGGGATCCTCCTGGTCTTTAGTTGTTGAATCTTCTTTACTTTCCAGGCTGAACAGATGTCACACAGGATTGAAGAGCTTCTCTGGTCCTGTTGGTGTTTTATGTTGTTAAAATAAAGTTTGAGCAGAAACGACGCTAGTCTCCGACTGATGACTCAAACAGCGTTAAAGGACCAGTTCAACATGTAATGTGTAACTGGGCTGTTTCAATCAAACAACCAATCTTTATTTATACCGTGCCAATTAATAACAAGTGTTAGCTCAATTCAACATGAAGGATTCAAGAATCCCCACAGAGCAGCTCAGAGATTAGATTAGGACACAGTGGAGGAAGAACTCCCCTTTAACGGGAAGAAACCTCGAACAGAACCAGGCTCGGGGGGGGGGGGGGGGGTCTGGGTTGGGTGGGGTTCCCCTTTCCTTTGTCAAGCTAAGCTTAGCTTCATGTTAGGCGTACAGATCAATCTGAGAGTCTGACGGGCGTTACACCGTAGAGAACGCCGGCGTGGGAACACCGTGACGAACAGAAAGACGGCGTCTGGTCTCACTTTGAGGTTGGATGTGAAAAAACAAACGGAAACATACTAAAGTCTTTTTAATGCAGCAGAAACAGTTCATGACTGGTGACAAACGGTCTGCAGACCTGAACACTGCACACGTACACCATCACATGACTGACAGGCCACACCCACAGCGCTTCAGTTGCCTCCCCAGTGTTTACCCATAATTCATCACTGTCAAGCTGCTGCGTGGTCATGCTGTCGGCGCCCCCAGCAGGCTGCAGACTTCACCTCAGCCTGATGATCTGTGTTCTTCAGATGGTCCGTCTGTCCTGGGGGGGGCGCTGGAGGAGACATGCGTCTGTTACATGTCGGAGAGGACAGACAAACAGGAAATGGGTCAGTGTTCATTTCCTGGTTCTGCTCAGCCACTTCCTGTTTGTTCCTCCATGTAGAGATTAATCAGAGGGAATTCTGGGAAGAGGTCAGAGTCCACCTCATTTAAAGGAGCAGTCCAACATTTTCTAAATCTTCTGGTTCTCCATCAGTCGTGTTTGACAGACGACAGTCAGCCTGCATCACAGCAGCTCATTCCTACAGACTGCAGAACTCCCATTGGAAATCTGCCGTTTTAAGTCTCTGTCTCCCGCTGGTGACCACGTGGACGTCCTGTGAACCCTGAGATGTTCTGAACTGGATCAGCAGTCAGACCCACAGGGGAACCCTGTGGAACTCCACAGGTGAGGCTACAGGCAACACCTGACTGTGGAGGAGAACCAGAGGAATTCCAGAAACATCCAGCCGTTTTTAAATCAGCGTTCTGCTCAAAGTATAACTTAAAGTCAACAAAAGGAGAAAACATTCAGTCAGGGGACCACTCCAGGTCCCGGTCCTGGTCCTGGTCCTGGTCCTGGTCCTGGTCCTGATCCCAGTCCAGGTCCTAGCAGAGCTCTGTCCCCCTCTGCAGGTACTGCAGGATGGAGTCGGTTCCCTGTGACGAGCCCCAAACTCTCTTCAAAGCTTCACACTCACGTTCATTCGCCTGTTCAAGAGCAGAACGACTGGAGCTCCTCATCAGAGACTTGGACTCCATCAGGACCTACAGGGGTATACTGGAGTATTAGTACTGTAGTACTGTGAGTATTAGTACTGTAGTACTGTAAGTATTAGTACTGTAGTACTGTAAGTATTAGTGCTGTAGTACTGTGAGTATTAGTACTGTAGTACTGTAAGTATTAGTGCTGTAGTACTGTAGTACTGTGAGTATTAGTGCTGTAGTACTGTGAGTATTAGTGCTGCAGTACTGTAGTACTGTGAGTATTAGTGCTGTAGTACTGTAGTACTGTGAGTATTAGTACTGTAGTACTGTGAGTATTAGTACTGTAGTACTGTAGTACTGTGAGTATTAGTGCTGCAGTACTGTAGTACTGTGAGTATTAGTGCTGTAGTACTGTAGTACTGTGAGTATTAGTACTGTGAGTATTAGTGCTGTAGTACTGTAGTACTGTAGTACTGTAAGTATTAGTGCTGTAGTACTGTAGTACTGTAGTACTGTGAGTATTAGTGCTGTAGTACTGTGAGTATTAGTGCTGTAGTACTGTAGTACTGTGAGTATTAGTACTGTAGTACTGTGAGTATTAGTGCTGTAGTACTGTAGTACTGTGAGTATTAGTGCTGTAGTACTGTAGTACTGTGAGTATTAGTGCTGTAGTACTGTGAGTATTAGTGCTGTAGTACTGTAGTACTGTGAGTATTAGTGCTGTAGTACTGTAGTACTGTGAGTATTAGTACTGTGAGTATTAGTGCTGTAGTACTGTGAGTATTATTACTGGAGTATTGTGAGTATTAGTACTGTAGTACTGTGAGCATTAGTGCTGTGGTACTGTAGTACTGTAGTACTGCGAGTATTAGTGCTGTGGTACTGTAGTACTGTGAGTATTAATGCTGTAGTACTGTAGTACTGAGTATTAGTACTGTAGTACTGTGTGTACTATGAGTATTAGTATTGTAGTACCGAGTATTAGTACTGTAGTAGTGTGTACTGTAGTACTGTGTGTAGTAGTACTGTGTATACTGTAGTACTGTGTATATTAGTAATGTAGTACTGTGTGTATTGTAGTACTGTGTATATTAGTAATGTAGTACTGTGTGTATTGTAGTAGTGTATATTAGTACTGTAGTACTGTGTGTATTAGTACTGTAGTACTGTGTATACTGTAGTACTGTGTGTACTGTAGTACTGTGTATATTAGTACTGTATACTGTAGTACTGTGTATATTAGTAATGTAGTACTGTGTGTACTGTAGTAGTGTATATTAGTACAGTAGTACTGTGTGTACTGTAGTACTGTGTATATTAGTACTGTAGTACTGTATGTATTAGTACTGTAGTACTGTGTATATTAGTACTGTGTATACTGTAGTACTGTGTATATTAGTACTGTGTATACTATAGTACTGTGTATATTAGTACTGTAGTAGTGTGTACTGTAGTACTGTGTATATTGTGTATATTAGTACTGTAGTACTGTGTGTACTGTAGTACTGTGTGTACTGTAGTACTCTGTGTACTGTAGTACTTTATATATTAGTACTGTGTATATTAGTACTGTGTGTACTGTAGTACTGTGTATATTAGTACTGTAGTACTGTGTGTACTGTAGTACTGTGTATATTAGTACTGTAGTACTGTGTGTACTGTAGTACTGTGTATATTAGTACTGTGTATACTGTAGTACTGTGTATATTAGTACTGTAGTACTGTGTGTACTGTAGTACTGTGTATATTAGTACTGTAGTACTCTGTGTACTGTAGTACTCTGTACTGTAGTACTTTATATATTAGTACTGTGTATACTGTAGTACTGTGTATATTAGTACTGTAGTACTGTGTGTACTGTAGTACTGTGTATATTAGTTCTGTAGTACTGTGTGTGCTGTAGTACTGTGTATATTAGTACTGTGTATGCTGTAGTACTGTGTATATTAGTACTGTAGTACTGTGTATATTAGTACTGTGTGTCCTGTAGTACTGTGTATATTAGTACTGTAGTACTATGTGTACTGACCTGGGAGTCGACCGTCACCAGCTCTTTGATCCTCAGCATCACTTCCTGTGTGAAGGTTCCAGGCCAGAGAACCTGAGACACCAAACCTTTAGAACACGCCTCCTGGGCCGTCAGCTTCCTGCCGCTCAGCAGCAGCTCGTTAGCCTGGAACAGAACCCTTTAGCTTAGCCTGGAACCAAACCCTTTATCTTAGCCTGGAACCGAACCCCTTAGCTTAGCCTGGAACAGAACCCTTTAGCTTAGCCTGGAACCGAACCCTTTAGCTTAGCCTGGAACCGAACCCCTTAGCTTAGCCTGGAACCAAACCCTTTAGCTTAGCCTGGAACCAAACCCTTTAGCTTAGCCTGGAACCGAACCCTTTAGCTTAGCCTGGAACCAAACCCGTTAGCTTAGCCTGGAACCGAACCCCTTAGCTTAGCCTGGAACCAAACCCTTTAGCTTAGCCTGGAACCGAACCCCTTAGCTTAGCCTGGAACCGAACCCTTTAGCTTAGCCTGGAACCGAACCCTTTAGCTTAGCCTGGAACCAAACCCTTTAGCTTAGCCTGGAACCGAACCCCTTAGCTTAGCCTGGAACCGAACCCTTTAGCTTAGCCTGGAACCGAACCCTTTAGCTTATCCTGGAACCAAACCCTTTAGCTTAGCCTGGAACCGAAGGCTTTACGGCTGTTTCAAACTCCTACAATTCAACACTGAAGTATAAATTAGGATTTATGAGAGAGGTGAAGTGGTTGGTAGAGAGATGTGGACAGGTACATGAGGAGGTGAGGTAACTGAGGAGGTGAATGAGGAGGTGAGGTAACTGAGGAGGTAACTGAGATGGTGAGGTAACTGAGGAGGTGAATGAGGAGGTGAATGAGGAGGTGAGGTAACTGAGGAGGTGAATGAGGAGGTGAATGAGGTGGTGAGGTAACTGAGGAGGTGAATGAGGAGGTGAGGTAACTGAGGAGGTGAATGAGGTGGTGAGGTAAATGAGGAGGTGACTGAGGAGGTGACTGACCGAAGCGAGGCCCATGATGCGGGGGAAGGTGAAGGAGGAGCAGGCGTCGGGAGTCTGGCCGTAGGAGGTGTACGGCGTCTGGAACCAGGCCTTCTCATTGGCCCACACCACGTCACAGAGCGGCAGGATGGCGGCGCCGAGGCCGAGCGCCGGCCCGTTCACTGCCGCCACAATGGGCTTCCTGAACTGGATGAAGGTGTTGACGAAGGTCCTGAGAGAGAGGAGGCAGAGGTCAGCGACGACCGACCGACTGATGACATCACAAAGGGCCGCCATGACAACCACCTGATGGTTTCGGCCATCTTGATGCTCTCCTTCTTCCTGTCGTCCGTCAGGCGTCTGATGAAATACAGGAAATCAAGGCCGCAGCAGAAGACGCTGCCAACGGCGCTGAGTAACACCAGCTTACTGTCATCTGATGCTGCCATCGTCATGGCGCTCTGGATCTCCTTCATCACCTGAGGGGGAGGAGGGATGTCTGTAACCATGATAACAACTCAGGTGCGTGTGGCACGGCAGGGGCGTGGCCTACCTCAGGGTTCAGCGTGTTGTTCTCGGAGCTCTTGGTGGACAGCAGAATGTGGGTGAAGCCGTCCTGTTTCTTCACCACGATGTCGCGGTAGCGGTAGGCGCTCTCCGTCTGTCTAACGCTGAACCTCAGACGTTTGTCGAAAGCAGAGCGTTCCTCCAGACGGCGTTTCCCTGTTGCACTGGTCACCCCGGCAACAGCGCTCTGCACACCTGACGTCCCATTGGCAGCAACAGCCTCCATTAGCGGCAAGTTACCTGGAGGAGACGGAGGGCGGGTCATCACATATGGATCGCCTGGTCTCATACTGGTTTATTACTGGTTTACTAGTGAGGCTGTTGATGGACAGCAGCTCTGCTTCCTGCAGGACTTTGTGATGTCACAATGGTGATGTCATTGCTGACCATAATGGAACAACCTACAACCAAGGGTCACTCCCCTGTTTCTACCCATGATCCTCTGTGTCCTCATCCTGGTGTGTGAGTGACTGGTGGGTAGTAAAAGTGTTGGAACTGGTCCAGTAGATCACCTCAGCCAGCAGCCACCAAACGGGCTGCAATGGCTGCAACGTGATCCTTTGGGACAACTGCACCTGATCACAGTAGGTCCACTAAAAGAGCTTGTTTGATCCACTGACAGGCTCAGAGTGTTATTCTAAGTGTGTGACAGCATCATGGAAAGGATCCCTACAGAGAGAGACCTGGAAGATCCTTTTGGTTTAACCACAAACAGCACACACACCAGACTACATTCACTAAAACAGGGATTTTAGAGCTGCTGCCTCCATCAGTCAGTGTGTTTGTGTCTGAGGTGATCTACTGGACCAGTTCCAACACTTTTACTGCCTACCAGTCATTCAGACACCAGGATGTGGACAGAGAGGACGCAGGGGGAGAAACAGCAGAGTTACCCTTTACTTTGACTCAATGCCTCATCTGAAATGAGTTCTTTTGTCACTTCAGAGAGGCTGAACCAGACTGAACCACAGTGTGACATCATCTGACCAGGTGACCGTTTACCTGGGCACCAAGAACACAGACTCACACCTGAAAACATGCTGTGTGACCTTTGACATCACCTGTGCCACTGAGGGAGCGCATTGCAGCAGGTGTGACAGGCAGTAGTGGCGGGGGAAGGAGGTTCTGGCTGCGGGGTCTGGTCCCCATACGGGCCCTCTCCTCTCCAGGTCCCAGCTGGACCCCGGCAGGTTTCTCCAGCAGAGCGACCTCCGGCGGGACCAGGTGGACATCCAGAGCTCCGGCCTCCAGACTGTGGGCCGCCTCGCTGGGCGACTCCTCCGAGTCCAGGCGGTTGTTCATTGGACTCTTGGGAACCAGGATCTTGATGCCGGTCTTGGACAGGTCCACGCTGCGGCGGGCCGAGCCGGCAGGAGATGCAGACATCAGACCGCTGCCCAACCTGCCAGCCAGAGGAGGCTGCTGGGCACCGACAGAGGCCAAGCGGACCAGCCCGGCGGGGGGCAGGTGAGCCGGGCCAACAGCAGGTCTCACCTGGTCACAGTCTCCAGTTACACCTGCGCTGACGTCACTGCTGATGTCAGCGCGGACAGCTGCAGTGGGCGGCGGCTGGCAGGGTGGTCTGTGGGAGGGGCTGCAGGGGTGGCTGGGCGAGCTGCGGGTGGAGCGCAGTAACGTGGCGTCCCTCTGGCGCTCGGCGTACTGACGGTTGAAGTCGTGGACGTAGATCATACAGGTGGACAGGTTACTCTCAGGCTCCCAGGTGTCCCCCTCTGACCCGTAACCTCTCCACCTGACCAGGTACTCCACACGCCCCTTCTTACTCTTCCTCTTATCCACGATCCGCTCCACCTGCACGAGGAACGCTGTGAGCTCAGCACCATAATAATCATCATCATCAACACAACCTGTAACAGGCCCCCCCCATGCAGAAACAGCTGCTGATAAACTAAACTCTGTGTTCTCTCTGACCAGGTCCAGGTGAGGGGGACCAGCCCCTCCCTCTCCATTCACCGTCTTCATCAGGCCTTTCGCCAAAACGTCACCACCAGAGGATCCACAGAGCCAGCAGGCATCACAGGATCGGCGTCTATGCAGATGACATGTTGTTGTATCTACAAACCCCTCTGTCACCATGACAACAAAACCTCCACTTACTCCACAACCTGGATCACCCACCCCAAACTTCCTGAAATTAATTATTCACTCTCATTTGAATTCAGTTCATTCAGTCAGTCCATCAGACACTGAAGTGCTGCTAATAATCAGACAATACACACCTGCAGGTCCCACCTGCTCCAGAACTTCAGCACTGGTTAAATCACTTCCTTGAATATCTACAACTCAACTTTTCCATAAAATAAATCAACCCAAACTGTCCTTCCCCGACTTCTCCAAACAGAAGCCTGTTCAGGATTTTACCTCAGTCAACAACCAGCATTCACTCCTCTCACACACACCTGTCTGATGTCTGGATACCTGTTACACCTCTCACCTGTAAGCGTGTCACGCTGAGACTATTTTTTAAAAGACTGAAAAATGTGTTATGTATTTTCATGCCCTACATGAACATTACAGTATAACCATGCTGGCTCCATGTTAATCATCGCTGCAGTCTGCAGGTGGCTCACACCTGATCAGTGTGATCAAAATGTAAAACTATACCTGTCTGTCAGACATTTTAACTCTCGGCACACTGACCTGTTAGCACTGAGTTAGCTCTCAGTTAGCACATAGTTGAGGCAACGTAGGGGAGGCTAACTCTGCTGGCTAATTAGAGAGGCTAACCCCCTAGCCCTAACCCGCTTGTGGTGTTTAACCGACGGACACTGGCTGACTTTAACGAGCCAACTAGCTGCGAACTAACCAGTTTATTCCACTTTTCTGTCGTCACCGCGTAAAGTTCACAAAGTTAACTCTGTCGTTAGCTACCGTTAGCATATTAGCATTAGCTCGCGTCACCTCGTAGAACTCTTCCGTAGCCATGGAGACTGTGCGCGCGCACGAGCAGCTTCCAGAAGCTTCTTCAGACGAGCAGCAACATGAGAGAAACGTGAACACCTGAGGTCCGCTCTCACCTGCAGTCCGACCGCTCACTAACAGTACGCCTCGGTAGTTTATCAGAGTTAACTAGCTGTTAGCACACTAGCTCCCCGTAACATCCGGTCTGACTGTCTGACATTCAAAATAAAAGCTCCGGACCGCGACTGAGACTCATTTCCGGCACTGAAACGTTTAATTACAACTAAAAGTTTTTTTTTTTTTTTACCTTTAAGTCAAATGACTTAATTAACCCATTAACGATTAGATAATAACAGCATGTTAATGCTGGGAAATAAATGCACAAATGAATGACATTTTAAATGATTATATGTAAGTTTTATGAGAGGTAAAACGAACCAAATAATACAAAAGCATCTCTTAATTTTTTATACCTGTTATGGATTTTGATATTCCTTTGCCCTCCCAAAGTCCTCTGATTGGTCGGTATCAGTCTATAAAGAAGCGTCCTCTGATTGGTCGGTATCAGTCTGTGTAAAGAAGTGTCCTCTGATTGGTCGGTATCAGTCTGTGTAAAGAAGCGTCCTCTGATTGGTCGGTATCAGTCTGTGTAAAGAAGTGTCCTCTGATTGGTCGGTATCAGTCTGTGTAAAGAAGTGTCCTCTGATTGGTCGGTATCAGTCTGTGTAAAGAAGTGTCCTCTGATTGGTCGGTATCAGTCTGTGTAAAGAAGCGTCCTCTGATTGGTCGGTATCAGTCTGTAAAGAAGCGTCCTCTGATTGGTCGGTATCAGTCTGTGTAAAGAAGCGTCCTCTGATTGGTCGGTATCAGTCTATAAAGAAGCGTCCTCTGATTGGTCGGTATCAGTCTATATAAAGAAGCGTCCTCTGATTGGTCGGTATCAGTCTATAAAGAAGCGTCCTCTGATTGGTCGGTATCAGTCTGTATAAAGAAGCGTCCTCTGATTGGTCGGTATCAGTCTATAAAGAAGCGTCCTCTGATTGGTCGGTATCAGTCTGTAAAGAAGCGTCCTCTGATTGGTCGGTATCAGTCTGTGTAAAGAAGCGTCCTCTGATTGGTCGGTATCAGTCTGTGTAAAGAAGCGTCCTCTGATTGGTCGGTATCAGTCTATATAAAGAAGCGTCCTCTGATTGGTCGGTATCAGTCTATAAAGAAGCGTCCTCTGATTGGTCGGTATCAGTCTGTGTAAAGAAGCGTCCTCTGATTGGTCGGTATCAGTCTGTAAAGAAGCGTCCTCTGATTGGTCGGTATCAGTCTGTATAAAGAAGCGTCCTCTGATTGGTCGGTATCAGTCTATATAAAGAAGCGTCCTCTGATTGGTCGGTATCAGTCTGTATAAAGAAGCGTCCTCTGATTGGTCGGTATCAGTCTGTAAAGAAGCGTCCTCTGATTGGTCGGTATCAGTCTATAAAGAAGCGTCCTCTGATTGGTCGGTATCAGTCTATAAAGAAGCGTCCTCTGATTGGTCGGTATCAGTCTGTATAAAGAAGCGTCCTCTGATTGGTCGGTATCAGTCTGTATAAAGAAGCGTCCTCTGATTGGTCGGTATCAGTCTATAAAGAGTGTCGGTGTCCTCTGGGTCTGAACAATGAAGCCGATGCTGAAGAGCCTTAAAGCTGCTTCCTCTCTAGTGTCCAGCAGGGTGACTGTCCGGAGGAAGCATAGCCCAAAGGAGAAGCTCACGGTGCACCACCACCTTCAGGTCTCCAACCGATTGCTGGCGAAGGCTAAAGGTAGTTTTGGTAAGATTGTAATTCACGTCGGCGTTAATGACACCAGATTACACCAATCGGAGGTCACTAAAGTTAAAGTGGAGTCGGTGTGTAACTTTGCCAAAACAATGTCGGACTCCGAAGTTTTCTCTGCCCCCCCCCAACCTGACCAGTGATGACATGTACAGCCGCATGAGACCAGGAGGCAGAGCTGCAGTCCTCCAGGCTTCTCTGCTCCTCCATTAGAACAGTCATCCACCAACATCCCATACAGACTGTGTCCGCCCCCCTCAGATCATTCAGATCATTCAGATCATTCAGATCTATAAAGTCCAACAGTAGAGGAGTTAATACCTCCACTGGCACTATGAAACAGGACAGGAGAGTTAAAGTGGACTTTTAAACATCAGATCTCTGCCATCCAAAGCTGTTTCAGTAAATGATCTGATATCTGATCACCATATTGATTTATTGATCTGACAGAAACCTGCTGCACCATGAAGAGTATGTTAGCCTTAATGAAGCCACTCCTCCAGTCATACTAATACTCACATTCCTCCAGACTCTGGACGAGGAGGTGGACCTGCAGCCATCTTTAACTCTAGTTTAACAGTCCAACCTAGACCTAAACCTAACTAGAACTCCCTTGGAAGCCTTGTTCTTAGCTTCTCTCTTCCAACCTGGAAAACACTGACACCAGTCTTAGTTGTCACAGTGTACCGCCCTCCTGGTCCAGACTCTGAATTCTTAACTGAGTTCTCAGGGTTTCTATCAGATTTAGTCCTCAGTGTGGACAAAGTGATTCTAGTAGGCGACTCTAATATTCATGTGGACGATGATAATGATGGTCTGAGCTCTGCTTTCATCTCACTGTTGGACTCAGTTGGCTTCTCCCAGAGTGTAAATGAACCCACTCACTGCTTTAACCCTCGACCTTGTTCTGCCTTTTAAACAGTTAACAGTCTTCCCACATAACTCTGTTCTATCAGACCATCACCTGATAACATTTGATTTCCTGTTACTAGACTCTGCTCTATATGACAGAGAGGTCCTCACTAGATCCTTATCTGATAGTGCTGCTGCCAAATTTGACCCTTATGCACCCCTCGGTACATTTTTTGCATTTTTCAACTAAAAATACTCAATAATTTTGCCAATTTTAATGATAATGAGACAAAATTTTGCAAGGATGTCAGTCTTTTACCACATTTTAAGATTTCAACTTTGAATGTAATAACAGAATTATAATACACTGTGGAGAGAAGAAAGTTCCACCTTTTACCCTTAAAACATTTTTTGCACCATTGACTCCCATTAAAACATCACTTTTTGATCCTACTTTAATTACACCATAAAATAATGTTTTACTTATGACTACCTTTTCAATCTAAGCTTTTGGCTTGAAAATTGTAGTTTTTTTCATTATCCATCATTTGACATCATTTTCCACTATATGGCTGAGGGCTCCATTATATGCTGTTTCAGTGAATCCTACTTCCGTTGCATTTCTCACTATTGCTCCCCAGCAGAATGCATGATTCCAACTAAAATGGTCTGAGTGTGTTGGCAGTGATGTAAAAGTGTGGTATGAATGTGTGTTTTGACAAATTATTTGATGAGTGTGTGTGTGTGTGTGTGTTTGTGTACAGGGAGTTAGAAAGTCATTTTTGCTCACCACATTTTGCACATCCCTATCGCTATCTTTCTTATGACTACAGACCACATGCACCCACTCACCCCCCCGCCCACACACCTACACACACACACACACCTATTCGAAGCCCCCAGACACACTACAGCACTTGTAAAAAGCAATCAAAGTCAAAAGGTCAAAAGGTCAAAAGGTCAAAGAATCTAAGGAGGAGCACCCTAGCTTTTTTTTTGCCTGGAAACGTTTTTTTTTTTTTTTTGACCAAAGCAGTCTTTTTATTGTTTTGGTTTACAGTGCAGCATGTTTATACAGGTGCTGTGTCTGCAAACCTCAAGCTGCACCTAGCTGGTGCTGGCTGGTCATTTCCTCAGTGACAATGAAGAGACACTTTTGTGTTAGAGGAGGCTCTGACTGCTGTCCTGCAGTCGCCTGAGAACGAGGAGGAGATGTCCGGCACAGACACAGGCACTGAGGACATATCAGGGAAGGCTTCACCTGAAATTCATCCAGATGGGTCTTCCAGCTCCAGCTCAAGTGAGGACATGGATGTCCTCACTTGAGCTGCAGCTGGAAGACCCACTAGTGTGGCTGCTGCTTGGACCAGCAGCAGCCAGCGGGTCATGTCAGAGGAAATGGAAGAGCCAGCAGGAGAAGCCAGGCCCTCAAAGAGGTACAGGCAGTGCACATTTTGCATGGGACAGAGAAAGGTCTGGACCTGCAGGTCCTGCTCCACTGAGTGACCTCTCTCATCATTTGTCAATATATTCCCAAAATACCATTAAAGGGTTAAAATTAATTCATAAATACATGTAAATTGAATAGTTATGATTAGGACTGAAGTTGTTCAAAAGATTTAATGCATGAAAAAAATATTAATGTATAATATTTTTAGAGCACTTCTTAGGAACAGAACATTTTTTGCATCGAGGGTAAAAGGTGGCATATTTTGTACATAAAGTCAAACTGCTCAAAAAATAATAATGCATTCAAATCAATGTTGTTGTCAATTATTGACACATCCAAGACTGTAATACCCCCCCAAAAAATCCAGTTTGCAATTAGTATTTGGAGTCCTGCTTCATCTGGCAACACTCTAAAAACCTCTAGAAAGGCCCTCTGTGATGCCAGAGCCGCCTCCTACTCCTCACTGATAGAAGAGAATAAAAACAGCCCTAGATTTCTGTTCAGCACGTTAGCCAGGCTGACAAAGAGCCTGAACTCCACTGATCCTTGTGATCCTTCAGAGCTCAGTAGCAACGACTTCATGAGCTTCTTTAGTGATAAAATTCTGACTATTAGAGACTAAATCCATCACCTCCAGCCCTCAACAGGCTCTGATCCAACCTCAGACTCAGGAATCATAGAAACAGCTGTTGGGCTTAATGTGCATCTGGACAGTTTTTCTCCACTTGATCTTCCTGAACTGGCTTCAATAATCTCCTCATCCAGACCATCAGCTGGTCTCCTAGACCCCATTCCTACTGGGCTACTTAAGGAAGTCCTGCCCTTAATTAGCACGTCCTTACTGAATATGATCAATCAGTCTTTACTAACAGGCTACGTACCTCAGTCCTTTAAAGTAGCAGTAATTAAACCTCTCCTGAAAAAGCCCACTCTGGATTCAGGTGTATCAGCCAACTATAGACCTTCATCCAACCTTCTCTTTCTCTCCAAGATCCTGGAGAAAGCAGCAGCCAACCAGCTGTGTGACTTTCTAAACTCTAATAGTCTATTAGAGGATCTTCAGTCAGGTTTTAGAGCGAACCACAGCACAGAGACACTGGTGAAGGTTACAGACCTCCTCCTTATGGCATCAGACAGAGGACTTCTCTCTGTCCTGGTCTGGTTAGACCTGAGTCCATCAGACAGAGGACTTCTCTCTGTCCTGGTCTGGTTAGACCTGAGTGCATCAGACAGAGGACTTCTCTCTGTCCTGGTCTGGTTAGACCTGAGTGCTGATTTCGACACCATTGACCATCACACCCTGTTACAGAGACTGGAACAGTTCATTGGTATAAAAGGAACTGCATTAAGCTGCTTTAAGTCCTATTTATTAGATCGATTTCAGTTTGTACACGTTAACAATGAGTCCTCTGTCCACACTAAGGTTAGACATGGAGTTCCACAAGGTTCAGTGCTTGGACCAATACTCTTTATCTTATATATGCTTCCTCTGGGTAATATTATCAGGAAGCACTCCATTAATTTCCACTGTTATGCAGATGATACCCAATTATACTGATCAATAAAGCCAGATGAACCCAATCAGTTGGCTAAACTTCAAGTCTGCCTTAAGGACATAAAGTCCTGGATGAGCAGCAACTTTCTGCTGCTAAACTCAGACTAAACTGAAGTTATTTTGCTTGGCCCCAAACACCTCAGAGACACCTTTTCTACCAACATAACTACTCTGGATGGCATCACTCTGGAGGAATCTGGGAGTCGTATTTGATCAGGATTTGTCCTTTAACTCCCACATTAAACAGATTACTAGAACTGCCTTTTTCCATCCACATAATGTTGCTTAAATCAGACCCATCATATCCACTGATGATGCAGAAACACTAGTCCACACATTAGTCACTTCCAGGTTGGATTATTTCTGTTCCTTATTATCAGGCTGCCCCAATAAGTCCTTAAAGACTCTCCAGCTGGTCCAGAACGCTGCTGCTCCTGTTCTGACCAGAACTAAGAGAAGAGACCATCTTTCTCCTGTACTGGCTTCTCTTCACTGGCTTCCAGTCAAATCTAGAATAGAGTTTAAAATCCTTCTCCTCACCTCCAAAGCTCTTAATGTTCAGGCTCCATCATCTCTTAAAGAGCTCATAGTACCGTACTACCCCACTAGAGCACTGTGCTCCCAGAATGCAGGCCTACTGGTGGTTCCTAAAGTCCTCTAAAGTAGTGATGGAGCCAGAGCTTTCAGCTATCAGGCTCCTCTCCTGTGGAACCTCCTTCCAGTCTGGGTTCAGGGGGCAGACACCCTCTGTACATTTAAGAGTGGACTAAAAACCTTCCTTAGTGATGAAGCCTATAGTTCAGGACTGGATCAGGTCTTGGACCAGCCCCTAGTTATGCTGCTATAGGCTCAGACTGCCGGGGGACTCCCATGATGCACTGGGCTCCTCTCTCCTCCTCTTCCTCTCCATCCTGATGCTTCATGTCTCTTTAATGTCTGTTCCTGTGGATCCTGATCCTGGTTCTCCTGTTGTGGCTCTCAGGTTCCTGTGGAAGGAACCTGAAGGGGGGGGGGGGGGGGGGGGGGCTTTAGGGCAGGGCTATCTGCTCACTGACCAATCAGAGGAGGGTCCTGACTAAAGCTGTCAGATGTCCTAAATGTGGATGAAACATTGAAGCTCAGACATTTAATTCAACAAGAAGAAACTGTTTTAGACGTGATGATCTCTGAACCCTGTTTCCTGGTGTAGTCGTCATGGATACAGGGAGGGTGTTGAACTGATTTTATTTGTTTTTACAGAGACACATCAATCAATCAATCTTTATTTATCAATCTTTATTGACACACACATGAAGTCAGTAAATCTGTCTGGATCTCCATCCGGACCAAGTTGAGTCCTGATCCTGCTCATCAGTCAGACTTTTTGTGGGCCCGTTTTTGGCGGTTCTGCAGAGACGGAGCTGATGCCGCGGCATCGTCATCGTCGTCACTCATGCTGCGTCTGTTCTTACAGCAGAGGTAGCAGGACACGGTGACAGTGGCGAGCGGTAAGATGACCAGGAAGCAGCCGAGCAGCGGAGCCTGGCTGAAAACCAGCTACAAACAGAGGATGGAGAGGTCATAGGTCAGCGGTCAGAGGTCATAGGTCAGAGGTCATAGGTCAGCGGTCAGAGGTCATAGGTCAGAGGTCAGCGGTCAGAGGTCAGAGGTCAGAGGTCATAGGTCAGCAGTCAGAGGTCAGCAAAACAGGGAACAAGGCTGATGGTGATGGGACTTACCGTCAGGGTTACCCAGATGTCGTAAAAGACGCGTTGGACACGCTGACCGATGCTGTTTCCTCCCTGACTCTGAGAGACCAAACACAGTAAAGACAGTCACAGGTTAGGCTGAGGGTTAGGCTGAGGTTTAGGGTTAGGCTGAGGGTTAGGGTTAGCGTCCTCCATGTAAGTCCACACCTACCGGGATGCTGCCGTCCAGAATCCCGTCCAGGAAGTCCAGCAGGTGGCGCTCCGTCTCCACGGTGCCCGGTGGCAGGAAGTAGGCGTCAATGGACAGATTAACCACGATGAAGGAGGGCACCGCCACCTCCCTGACAGACAGAAAAACAAACAATCCTGTTAAATCAGTACCTGATCTGGTTAGAGACGCTAGCAGCTGGAGGAATTAGCAACGTAACAAGTTAGGGGCTAGAGAAGTAAGTAGCTTGAAATGTTAACTAGAGACGTTAGTGAGTTAACACTGTTTAGATTAACGCTAACCATGTTAGCCACTGGGGATGTTAACTAGTTGACGAGATTTGAAACAAATCTTTAAACACAAACTTACCCCATCACAAGGCCATTAAGGTACTCACTGTCCTCCATATAGCCAAAGATGAAGTCTCTGAGAGACAGACAGGTGGGCAGACTGTCAGTCAGACAGACAGACAGGCAGACAGACAGGCAGGCAGGCAAACAGACAGACAGGCATTCAGACAGTCAGGCAGGCAGGCAGACAGTCACACAGACAGCTGTCTCTCTCTCTGACCTGCTGTAGGCGTCTCTGTGTTCTGCAGAAACTTTCTCCACCAGATGTTTATACCTGAACAGGAAACAGGAAATGCATCACTGAGGACCCAAGATGATGTCACGGCGTGCTTACCTGGATGGAGGTGTCTTACCTCAGCCCGTCGTCACACAGGCCATCGTCCACCAGCGCCAGCACAACCAGTTTACCTGAAGGGGGAGGCGAAGTTCAGTGGGTTTGTCTCTGTGTCGTTACTCAGACCACGATGGCATCAGTTCACTTTATTATTGGTGTTTATCTGTCAGACGCCTCAGAAACATCTTTTCACAGAGTAAACGGCTCCACTGAGGGAGGGTTTAAAAATGAAAGGCTGGTTATGGAGACTGATTTCCTGTTTGACAGCTGAACAGGTGCCATCAGGTTGGACTCAGGTGTGGCGTTACCTGACTCCCCTGTGGCGTACAGACTGTAGCTGTCCAGCTTTGAGTAGTGAGGGAAACGTTCTCTGTTGATCCACGACTTCAGATTGCCGTCACGTTCCTCTGAAACACAAGGAAAACAGTTCACCTGAACACACCTGAGCACCAGGCAGACCACCTGATCCTTCCCAGCCTTTACCTACCGAAATCATTTAAGGTGTTTTAGTGATACTCTCCACAGTTTAAGGGGTTTAGGGTAAAAAAATTTCCAGCAAGTGAACTACAAAACAAAGTCAATGAGTCAAGACTAATATAAATATAAATATAAAGTAGAAATCACAATGAGCAGTGTGAAGACATGGCGTGAATGAACGTATCCTGTAGGGGAATCTGAGCTCTGATTGGCTGTCCTGACGTCCTGTCAGTGAATTACAGAGAGACGGACAGCAGAGGAGGACAGTCAGCGAGGACGCTGGATGACCTGCTACACTCTGATCATGTGACAAGCATTAGCCCCAGTTAGCACAAGCATTAGCCCCAGTTAGCACAAGCATTAGCCCCAGTTAGCACAAGCATTAGCCCCAGTTAGCACAAGCATTAGCTTCAGTTAGCACAAGCATTAGCCCTTGTTAGCACAAGCATTAGCTTCAGTTAGCACAAGCATTAGTCCCAGTTAGCACAAACATTAGCCCAGTTAGCACAAACATTGGCACCAGAACTCACTGTTACCCATAAGCAACACTTCAACTGCTTTCTAAAAAGCATCAGTTACACTTTAACTGCTCACAGCTCACACATCAAGCCTGATGACCGATAGTTCAACTCCTTTCACTTTGTTAGTCTTTAAGGGACACTTCAAATATTTGCAGTGGGAACACTTCAGTTATCTCTTTAACTTTATCTTTGACATTATTGTTATCGTTTGATTGCCTTTAATAACTTAATTTGAATTTTTATTTTAAATTTTCAGCTTTTTCGCTTAAACTGATAGTTCAACTCCTTTCAGTGCTGAGATAAAATCGGACACTTCAAATTCTTACAGGATCAAACTGAAAGTCAAATTTTAATTTTCGCCTTCATCTTCACCACACACATCCACTGATTTCAGGTCCTGTGAAGTAAATCTTGTGTGTAATTAAAGTGTAAATAACACGCTCTGATTGTCTTTAGGTGCAATCAGCTGCACCCGTCCACCATTCGGAGAGACTTTGAACTCACCACTGAAGGTGAAGAAGGTTCCATCTTTAAAAACCACGACGGCAGGCAGCGAAGGGATGGACACGGCCTGGAAACACACATCAGATTAACCACAGGCCCTGAACACATCATCAGATTAACCACAGGCCCTGAACACATGTAGATATCCTCTACTGTCCTCTGTCTCTGACCTTGGGCAGGACGTCTCTGGTCGTAGAGAAGAAGTAGGTGTGAACAATCAGCTCTTCTGCTGCTGACGTGAAGTTTCCCTAAAACACACCAGAGGTCACAAGTCAGTGTGTGTGTGTGTATCTTTGTTGTTTTTCCATCAATCAATCAATCAATAAATCAACCAATCAGCCAATCTTTATTTATATAGAGCCAATTGCCATCATGGTTGTGAGGACATTTTTCCTTTTGAGTTTGAGTTAGGGTTAGGGTTAGAAGGGTAAGGGTTAAAGGGTTTGGGTTAGAAGGGTTAGGATTAGAAGGGTTAGGGTTAAAGGGTTTGGGTTAGAAGGGTTAGGGTTAAAGGGTTTGGGTTAGAAGGGTAAGGGTTAAAGGGTTTGGGTTAGAAGGGTTAGGATTAGAAGGGTTAGGGTTAAAGGGTTTGGGTTAGAAGGGTAAGGGTTAAAGGGTTTGGGTTAGAAGGGTAAGGGTTAAAGGGTTTGGGTTAGAAGGGTTAGGGTTAAAGGGTTAGGGTTAGAAGGGTTTGGGTTCAAGGGTTTGGGTTAGAAGGGTTTGGGTTAAAGGTTTGAGTTAGAAGGGTTAGGGTTAAAGGGTTTGGTTAGAAGGGTTAGGGTTAAAGGGTTTGGGTTAGAAGGGTTAGGGTTAAAGGTTTGAGTTAGAAGGGTTAGGTACCTAGTTGTGATAGTTAGGGAATGCATTTCGTCGATGAGTGTCCTCACAAAGATAGAGAGATGAGTGTGTGTGTGTACCTTAAGTGGTGATGAGGCGCCAACGTAAACAAACATGATGTCATGGTGGCTCATGGCGTTTTGGAAGAGCTGCAGACTCCTCAGAGATCGAACCAACGGCCTGAACAACACATGGACACGCTGTGAGGTCACGCTGTCGGCCGTGTCTGGTAGGACAGGTGTGTGTCACCGATGATGTTCTCAGCTGCTTCAGCTAGACGGACTTTCATACTTCATCTTTTTACAAACTGTTTTATGTTTATATCTTCGTCCACTACTACTCCTCTGCTGTAACCCCAACGCTATGGTGATGAAGGTGACGGTGGTGATGATGATAGGAGCAGCTAGGCTACATGCTACGTCTGTCTCTCTGCTGTGCAGCTCGTGGTGGTGAGAGAGACAATAAATGTGGGTTTATTTGTTCATAATGTGTGAAAAGTTTAATGATCAGATCAGTTAATTGATCGTTAGTCACCCTCCGACTCGATTAGCGAAGTCCATGATTCCATCTTTGGTCCTCGGTCCTGAATAAGTATATTTCACATCTTTCTTCAACCTGAAATTAGACAAGAAACCTTTGAATAACCTTTATTCACACTGACAGGCACAGCGAGGAAGAGGAGTGGCTGATCTGGGATCTGACAGGTGGAACACCTGCACCACATGTGGTGCTGTTCTCCTCTAGTGGTCATTAGAGGAACTTCACTACACACTAACACACTGACTAACTAGCACACACACACTATAGACCCTCCTCTGATTGGTCAGTGAGCAGGTAGCCCCCCCCTCTTCCTGGTGTATCTTCCTCTAAATGGACCATCACTGACTACATGAACGTCCTGCTGTGCTGAAGAAAACTGTAAACTAGAGACTGAGAGCAGAAACTGTTCACTGAGCTGATAAATCATTTCCTCATTGACTTCCATCCAATCAGACTTCTGTTTGGAGCCGGTGGAGTCGCCCCCTGCTGGACACTAGAGAGGAAGCAGCTTTAAGGCTCTTCAGCATCGGCTTCACTGTTCAGACCCAGAGGACACCGACACTCTATACGCAGACTGATACCGACCAATCAGAGGACGCTTCTTTATAGACTGATACCGACCAATCAGAGGACGCTTCTTTATAGACTGATACCGACCAATCAGAGGACGCTTCTTTACAGACTGATACCGACCAATCAGAGGACGCTTCTTTATACAGACTGATACCGACCAATCAGAGGACGCTTCTTTATAGACTGATACCGACCAATCAGAGGACGCTTCTTTATAGAGTGATACCGACCAATCAGAGGACGCTTCTTTATAGACTGATACCGACCAATCAGAGGACGCTTCTTTACAGACTGATACCGACCAATCAGAGGACGCTTCTTTATACAGACTGATACCGACCAATCAGAGGACGCTTCTTTATACAGACTGATACCGACCAATCAGAGGACGCTTCTTTACACAGACTGATACCGACCAATCAGAGGACGCTTCTTTATAGACTGATACCGACCAATCAGAGGACGCTTCTTTACAGACTGATACCGACCAATCAGAGGACGCTTCTTTATACAGACTGATACCGACCAATCAGAGGACGCTTCTTTATACAGACTGATACCGACCAATCAGAGGACGCTTCTTTATACAGACTGATACCGACCAATCAGAGGACGCTTCTTTATAGACTGATACCGACCAATCAGAGGACGCTTCTTTACAGACTGATACCGACCAATCAGAGGACGCTTCTTTATACAGACTGATACCGACCAATCAGAGGACGCTTCTTTATAGACTGATACCGACCAATCAGAGGACGCTTCTTTATACAGACTGATACCGACCAATCAGAGGACGCTTCTTTATAGACTGATACCGACCAATCAGAGGACGCTTCTTTATAGACTGATACCGACCAATCATAGGACGCTTCTTTATAGACTGATACCGACCAATCAGAGGACGCTTCTTTATAGACTGATACCGACCAATCAGAGGACGCTTCTTTACACAGACTGTGTTACTGTGTTGTTTCAATCAGTCAGTGTTTCTCTCTCCAGCTCCAGGTCACAGCAGTGTTTCTCTCTCCAGCTCCAGGTCACAGCAGTGTTTCTCTCAGACTGTTTCCATAAAGAGCAGCTCAGAACAAACTCTTTCATTCAGAGACCAAAGATTCAGGAATTCAACAGGAAGGATTCAAGAATCCCCACAGAGCAGCTCAGAGATTAGATTAGGACCCAGTGGAGGAAGAACTCCCCTTTAACGGGAGGAAGAACTCCCCTTTAACGGGGGGAACCTCGAACAGAACCAGGCTCGGGGGGGGGGGCTATCTGTCGGGGTCCATGTTGGGTGGAGGTTGGAGAGAGAGAGAAAACAAACAGCAGCTACAGCACTGACAGTAGGAATGCTACTGTGGTAGCATTGAAAAACAAAGTTTGTTCCAACAGCAGCAGTGGACTCACATGAAGATGGCTGGATAACCTCTGACCTTGAACTCTCTCGCCAAACCTGCAGCAAGAAATGAAGCCATCATCAGCAGTGACCTCTGACCTCCACAGGTCAGAGCTCCATTCAAACATTTATCTCTCAACATCAAAAAGAATCTATGCGCTCAGACTCAGAGCGACTGAACCAGATTACTTTGATGTATGGATAATTGATTATTGGATATATTGATCGTGTCACTGACCGGTGCTGACGGTGCCGTCCGCTTTGCCGACGTTGACCGGAGAGCCGAGACTCTTCAGTTCTGATCCGATCTGATGCCAAACAGGATCCAGCTGCTTACAGAAGGAACACCAGGGGGCGTAAAACTGCACCGAACACAGCACATCAGTACAATCAATACTCATCAATGCTTCTGATCTGTGATCAGCTGATGATCAATACGTCGTAAACGTACTTTAATGAGCCAGACGTCATCGGCTGATCTCGACTCCATGAAGCTAAAACACACAGACGACAGGAAGTGACATCATAACGCTTCCATGGCGACCTCACAGGAAGTGGAGGAAGAGTCTACTCTAGTCCACTGAAGTCCGGTCTGGTCCGGTTTGGTCTGGTCTGGTTTGGTCTGGGTTAGTCCTGTTTGGTTGGATCGGGTCTGTTCTGATTTGTTCCAGTCTGGTCTGGTCGGTCCAGTCTGGTCCGTTCCGGTCCACTGTTGTCCAGTCCAGTCTAGTCCAGTGTGGTCCGGTCCAGTCTGGTCTGGTCCGGTCCAGGACTCTTCACAGACTCACTTGTCGTCCAGCTCCTCCACGAAGGCGTCCCCCGGCAAGACGAGGACAATCAGCGCTGGACAACAGACAGAGATCATGTGATTCTTACTGACTCGTGGCTTCTGAGCTCTCGTTGGGTTGGTCATGGTCTTCATCAGCAGATGGAGCTCCTGTGGGTCCAAACCCTGCTGGTGAGGACCATGACCTACGTCTGAAAGCTCCTCAACTAGCAAGTGAGATGCTTTTAACTGCTGTTTCCACGTTGCCATGGCAACAGTGCAGCAAGCTCTTATCATGTGACCCAGATCAAGATGGCGGTAGGAGGCGAGTCGTTCTGGCTGCCGTCTGTGATTCACTGACAGGAAGTAGACCACGGAGGTCCCATATAAAAATAAGAGCTGGGATTGGTTCATTGATCTGAGGTCGGACAGGAAACTGCTCGGTGGACTTCCAAAATAAAAGTGTTATAATAAAATGAGTTTTTGCGCAGCAGCAATCTGACTTTAGCTGTAGATAGAAGCTGAGGGCTCCTGTAGAGACGAGTGGACGGACAGACAGACAGGGTCATTAAACTCCCCTGACAGCTTCCTGCTCGCTAACCCTGCCGCTCGCTGCTGTAGGACGAGCCTCAGAATCAGTGGAAAAATGAATGAAGTTTGGTGGAGGACGTACCTGAGAGCAGGACCGCGTTCCTCGTGGCCGACATGTTGACTGATGGAAGAGAAGATGCAGCACACAGGGATTAACAGCTAATCTGCTAACTGCTAACGGAGTGAACACGGCGCTAATCTGATGGATTAGGAGGTTACATTCAGCCCACTGAAGCTTTATTGACAGCAACGACAGAGACAGAGGCCTCAAAGAGAGTTACACAGCGCAAGCACCAGGAGGTCCTGCAGGGCCAGGGGGGGGGGGGTCAGGATCTGCAGGACGTTCTCACGTCTAATGAAGAAACAATACTGATGTTTACCTGCTGAGTCAGACTGAAGTGACAAGCAACAAAAGTGAAGGACGGAAGGGAGGTGAGAAGGAGGCAGGTTAGGACACGACGGGTCTGAGCTGCAGCAGAGAGAATGAGGTCTGAGCACAGATCAGTACATTTGATTATGTATTGATCAGTCAGACCAACTGATCTGGATTCTGTCTGGGTGTCACATGTTCATTAAACATGACCTATATTCCCTGACACCAGAACAAACCGGGCGAAGCTAAAAGCCCCTGGCCCCTCTCTGTACATATCACACATATGGAGTATAAAAGTATAAAAGTATAAAATTGGTCCAGTAGATCACAGAAACAACTGTTCATCATGCTTTCATTTGCAAAAACGTTCATTTTACCTCACAGAACACAAATGTGACAGAACAGGGGTGAACAGGGGTCTGCTGCTGCCTCCATCAGTTAGTTTGTTTGTTATTGTGTGTTACAGTTATAGTGACAGAGAGGAAGCAGGTGCAAGAGAGAGAGGAGGACATGCAGCAAAGGGCCATATGCCAGAATCAAACCAGGGTCACTGTCGTTCTACCAAGTGAGCCACCGGGGGGGGCCCTGAAGTAACCTTTTAAAAGTCACACAGTAACACCAACACACTGACTGATGGAGGCAGCAGCTCTAAAATCCCTGTTTTAGTGAATGTAGTCTGGTGTGTGTGCTGTTTGTGGTTAAACCAAAAGGATCTTCCAGGTCTCTCTCTGTAGGGATCCTTTCCATGATGCTGTCACACACTTAGAATAACACTCTGAGCCTGTCAGTGGATCAAACAAGCTCTTTTAGTGGACCTACTGTGATCAGGTGCAGTTGTCCCAAAGGATCACGTTGCAGCCATTGCAGCCCGTTTGGTGGCTGCTGGCTGAGGTGATCTACTGGACCAGTTCCAACACTTTTACTACCTACCAGTCACTCACACACCAGGATGAACATCTGAAGTTTAATCACAACAAAACAAATCAGCCGATCAGATAAATCGGTCATCTGTACATCAGGACTAAATCAGCTGCTAACGATCAATACATAAATCAAGAAAACTGAAGTGCGTCTCAGCCAAAGCAAACACAAGCAGCGTAACCATGACAACGGTCAGCAAAACCGTGATCTCATCTATTAAAGTCCAGCTCTGCCCCCAGCAGGATGTTTTCTCTACGTCCAATCAAAACAGACCCGGTTGACGGTCAGGCTTTCTTCTTTGTCATTGTTGTCAAGGGGGTGGAGCCACATCTCCGGCAGGCATCATACAGGAAGCAGAGGTTTAGCTTCTGCTGCGGTGCCCCCGTCAGGTGAGTCCAGTTCTGCAGGTGGTGCCCTCTGTTGGCAGACGAGGGCGGGGTCAGCATTGCTGGTGTTTGCAGTGATGTCAGTGGACACATGTCGGGTGAAGGCTGTTGACCCGGCGCTGGAGCAGTCGGCCTCGCTCTCTGTCCAGCAGGACTCACTGTCGGACGCCGAGGACAGCCGGTTCTTCCCCCAGCGACCACTGGCCCGGATGCCAGCACCGTACCGGACCCCTGGGGAGCTCTGACTGGTGAGTGTGGCACGACGAGACGAGGCGCCACTGGAGCTGAAAGACGAGCGCAGGTCCTTCTCCTGCAGTCTCAGCACAGGACGCAGCAGCGGGACAAGGCGGCCAATGGCGGCACGGTACTTTGGGTGCGTGATGGCGTAGATGATGGGGTTGTGGATGGCGGAGGCCTTGGCAATGACGGCAGGGACCGAGTTCATGTAAGGCGTCAGAAGGTGGGCATAGCCCGCTGTCGCAGTCAGAGCGACCACAGAATATGGCGACCAGGAGATGATGAAGAGCAGGATCACTCCCAGAGCCACTTTAGCCAACCGCCATTCACTGCGCAGACGCTCATACGCCTTGTTGGTCTCACCACAGTTCAGCTGTGCCACCTCCTGACCCGCCCGCTGCACCGCTCGGAAGATGGCAAAGTAGCAGCCAGCGATCAGGCCAAGTGGGATGAAGAAGACGAAGGCGAACAGCAGGATGGTGTAGGCGCGCACGGTGGCGGTGAAGCTCATGTAGTCCCAGCTGCAGGACGTCTGCAGGCCTTCGGGGACATAGGCACTCCACCCAAAGAACGGCGGCAGGCTCCAGCCCAGAGAGTACAACCACACCCCTGCCAGCACCGCCAACACCCGGCCACGACTCACACCGCCCAGCAGCGCCAGAGGCTGTGTGATGGCCAGGCAGCGGTCCACCGCGATGGCCGTCAGAGTCATCATGGAGGTGATGCCGAACAGCGCGCCACAAAAGGCGTACAGCTCGCAGGCGAGCTCCCCAAACACCCAGCGGCGGTGAAGGCTGGCCACGAAGAAGACCGGAGACTGTGTCAGAGACATCAGGAGGTCTGCGGCCGCCAGGTTGACCACCAGCAGGTTGCTGGGCGACCGCAGTGTTCGACTGCGACAAAACACATAGATGACCAGAGCATTTCCCAGCATGCCTGTCACCCCCACCAACAGGATGACCGAGCCAATGATGTAGTGGGCGTGATCAGGGACGTCCACGGTGGGGAATTGGCGAGGTTGCAGGGGGCTGGGCTGTGTGGGGGCGTGGCCAGGCAGGTGAAGGAGCTTCGGCGTCCTGCTGTGAAGGCGGTGGTCATTTAGGAGGGAGGTGCAGTTTCCTCCCAGAGCACAGAGAGATGCCGTCTGGCTCGGGACAGGATTACTCATTGTCAGCTGGACGTCGGCTGGATCCTGCTGCTGGTTGCAGTTCTGGCAGGCGTCTCTGTGGGCTGCGTCTGTTGCAGCAGCTCTTTATAAGCGTGCAGCGGTCGATGGGTGACGGAGGCGTATTGAGTGGAGCTCAGACTGCTGAAGTCAGAGAACAAATCAACATGTGACCTGGTTGGTTAATGTGAAACATTTTGAGGTTAATGAGCTTTTAAAGCTTCAGTTTAGTGAAACCAGGTCAGTTTTCTCATTAGAGCTGATTACAGAGTGAACGTTCTCCTGTCCCAGTAACTAGAACCAAACAGTACGGGACTAACGTGAAATGAAGGGGGGGTCTCTGAGACAGAAAATGCAGAATCTAAACAGATGAATCTGAAGAACGTCAACAGGTCTGACAGGTGGAACGGCTCTGACTGGTGGAAGAGGTCTAACAGGTAGGACAGGTCTGACAGGTGGGACAGGTCTGACAGGTGGGACAGGTCTGACTGGTGGAACAGGTCTGACAGGTGGAACAGGTCTGACAGGTGGGACAGGTCTGACTGGTGGGACAGGTCTGACTGGTGGGACAGGTCTAACAGGTGGAACAGGTCTGACAGGTGGAACAGGTCTGACAGGTGGGACAGGTCTGACTGGTGGGACAGGTCTAACAGGTGGAACAGGTCTGACAGGTGGGACAGGTGGAACAGGTTGGGACAGGTGGGACAGGTCTGACAGGTGGGACAGGTCTAACAGGTGGGACAGGTGGAACAGGTTGGGACAGGTGGGACAGGTCTGACTGGTGGAACAGGTCTAACAGGTGGGACAGGTGGAACAGGTCTGACAGGTCTAACAGGTGGGACAGGTCTGACTGGTGGAACAGGTCTAACAGGTAGGACAGGTGGAACAGGTCTGACCGGTGGAACAGGTCTAACAGGTGGAACAGGTCTGACAGGTGGGACAGGTCTAACAGATGGGACAGGTCTAACAGGTGGGACAGGTGGAACAGGTCTGACAGGTGGGACAGGTCTAACAGGTGGGACAGGTCTGACAGGTCTAACAGGTGGGACAGGTGGAACAGGTCAGTCACCAGAGAACATTTGACCTCAGGATCTCAGAGGTCGCTCTGTTTTAGACTGAACCGACCAAACTCCACTGAGGAAACAGCTAATTTAACACATCCTCCTCCAGTGTGACACACAGGTGAACTCAGGCTGTCCGTTCAGACAGGTGAACCCCCCTCGTAAACACAGCAGCAGCGTTCCTCGTGTCGTGACCTCAGAGGCGCCGTGGACCCGTGAGGCGTTCACCATCTGGTCACACAGTAAGAGTTTAATCTCATTATCAGACTCAGGACTGGTGGGGATCCAATAACCCTAACCTAGACCTAAGGGTTGCTTAAGGGTTGTTTAAAGGTTTACTAAGGGCTGTTTAAAGGTTGACTAGGGGTTGACTAGGGGTTGTTTAAAGGTTGACTAAGGGTTGTTTAAAGGTTGACTAAGGGTTGTTTAATGGTTGACTAGGGGTTGTTTAAAGGTTGACTAAGGGTTGTTTAAAGGTTGACTAAGGGTTGTTTAAAGGTTTACTAGGGGTTGTTTAATGGTTGACTAGGGGTTGTTTAAAGGTTGACTAAGGGTTGTTTAAAGGTTGACTAGGGGTTGTTTAAAGGTTGACTAGGGGTTGTTTAAAGGTTGACTAAGGGTTGTTTAAAGGTTTACTAGGGGTTGTTTAATGGTTGACTAGGGGTTGTTTAAAGGTTGACTAAGGGTTGTTTAAAGGTTGACTAAGGGTTGTTTAAAGGTTGACTAGGGGTTGTTTAAAGGTTGACTAAGGGTTGTTTAAAGGTTTACTAGGGGTTGTTTAATGGTTGACTAGGGGTTGTTTAAAGGTTGACTAAGGGTTGTTTAAAGGTTGACTAAGGGTTGTTTAAAGGTTTACTAGGGGTTGTTTAAAGGTTGACTAGGGGTTGTTTAAAGGTTGACTAAGGGTTGTTTAAAGGTTTACTAGGGGTTGTTTAAAGGTTTACTAGGGGTTGTTTAAAGGTTGACTAGGGGTTGTTTAAAGGTTGACTAGGGGTTGTTTATGTAGGGGAAAATAGGTTAAGGTCTGACTGGACAAGCTAACAACAGTCAACAAATTCCTGACAGGACAAAGTAACCTAAGATAGGAGGGAACACCACACACACACTCTGCAGTATGTCACACACACACACACTCCAAGTGAGCACGCCCAATGCAGTACACACACAGTGAGTGAGTGACGCAGTATTAAAGTATAAAAGCCCCTGAAGGCG
>NC_092026.1:187500-270000 GCF_042242105.1 Pempheris klunzingeri
TTTGGCCATCGGACTAGACGCTATGTTTGGCGAACACCAAACGCTGCACATCACCGCTGTTGGGCCTTGCCGCATGGCCAGACAAGAGCGGCCTACATGTACCTGGAAAAGCCTAACAAAGGAACAAAGGGCCATAAAATAAACGGGCGCCAAAACTTGTCGGCGTTGCCTCCAATAAACCCAGGTAGGGGGCGTGGCCAGGATCCAACACCAAGAGTTCTTATTGGGGGAAAACTCCCCAAATCCACAAGGAACTCCCAGTACGGCCATGACATCACTAAACGTTTATAAGCAGTGAACACCTAAGATACACAGGGGGTGTTTTCTGTTTGGACGTCTTTCCCCTTTAAACCTAGGTAACAGCCTTCCCCACACTCGCTGGACGAGCAACCGGCTGTTTTCGCCCCGTTTTGTTTTTTTTGGTTTCAGTTTCGTTTTTGTGTCCTTCACCGGACTCGTTAGGATCCTGAGGAGAAACGCTGAGCAACCCGCGGCTTTTCCCTCAATTCGTACCTGCGGAAGGGAGAGACAGTACGCTGTCCTCTCCAGGGAAAGATCACGAACGTTCTTCTCCCTCTAAGTCGACTCCCGCTGCTCCACGCTGCCACACGTGGACCAGCGCGCCGTTCCCCGCTAACACAGCGACTCAACGGACCCTTTCCTCGCCGCCACCCGAGCCGGACCGAAACCCGCCAGGCGTGCAGGATTTGCACACACTAATCGCTCGCAAAGCGATTTCAAGTAAGAGGCTTGTGTCTGGGCAGAGACAGATAGGATTTAAGTGTGCTACCTTTGCTTAGAAGCTAAAGTGCCGGACCGCCGTGTCCCGTGTTACAACTGTGTGTTTGCTGCTGTTGTTTTGTCTCCTGCGTTGTTTTGTGCGTAAGCCCACGCAGGGACTTTGTTGTGTTTATAACCAACACGTGGAGAGTCAGTAAACGGGAGTCTATCAGGACCAGCGCCACCATCGGTAAACAGAGTTTGCTGATCGAGCCGCTGAGTGATAGACATACGGTTATTGTGCGCTCCTGTGACGGTTAAAAACCAGATTTTCAGTGTTTTGTGTTGAATGCTTTCCTTTCCTCTTTCTTCCTACTAACCCACATTCCATCCACATACATACACGCGTTCATACCGTCCCTTACAGGCACCATCGGCGCCATTACAGTCTAACTCTAGAGTTCAGACTTGTAATTACAGTCGCCAGTACACTTCTAGCAGTCAGCCCCTAGTGTTTAAGCTCCTAACTACCGCCGTTACAACACCCGGCAGCATCCTGCCCCTAGTGTTTAAGCTCCTAACTACCGCCGTTACAACACCCGGCAGCATCCTGCCCCTAGTGTTTAAGCTCCTAACTACCACCGTTACAACACCCGGCAGCATCCTGCCCCTAGTGTTTAAGCTCCTAACTACCACCGTTACAACACCCGGCAGCATCCTGCCCCTAGTGTTTAAGCTCCTAACTACCGCCGTTACAACACCCGGCAGCATCCTGCCCCTAGTGTTTAAGCTCCTAACTACCGCCGTTACAACACCCGGCAGCATCCTGCCCCTAGTGTTAAGGCCGGTAATTACAGTAGCTATTACACACTTAGTAGTGCCCTGCCTCTAGTGCTCAGGGAAGGGAGTTCAGTCTCCACTGTACTCTCGTTCCCTCTAGTCACATCTCGCGAGCTCGTCCGCCATATTGTGGTGACGTATTCACGCACGTGATTGCGTCACCACTCTGCGGCCTCCTCCTTGCCCCCCCCTTTTCCCTTCTCACACACACACACACTGAACACACACACACACACACACACACACACACACTGAACACACACACACACACACACACACACACACACACACACACACACACACACACACACACACACACACACACACACACACACACACACACACACACACACACACACACACACACACACACACACACACACACACACGCTGGATGCTTGTATATATATCTTGTTTTGAGTGTTAACAATTTGTACCAATAGCTGCTTTAGATAGTTGAATAGCAGATGTTTATTTGAACTAGTATTATTGATCACAAATCATTGTGCTTTGTTGAATAAACTCTGTTATGCATTTAAAGAGTAGTTGTTTGTGATTACTGTGCATATATTTGTTGTGGTAACAGCTGGTTGAGATAGTCAGTGCTCGGATTCATGCCTTTCCACTCACTTTATAAATGTAAGATAGTAATTTAAATATCAACATTTTGAAGTGAATATCCATTTTGAGACTGTATTCCAGTTTGTTATTGGTCCCTGATACCAGGGTGGTGCCCCGATATTATTAATTAATTATTAATTAATAACTAATTTTTACTGATATCGATAAGTACACTGATAAGTGCTAAATCTTATTGATAATACTGCCAATAACTAAACTCGCTCCATCCAGTGCACAACACCGCAAACACACCATCTCCACCGTGAAGCCCGGCGGTGGCAGCATCAAGCTCTGGGATGCTTCTCGGCGGCACCAGGGAGGCTCGTGAAGGTAGAGGGGAACATGAATGCAGAAAAATATCCCCGAATCCTGGAGGATAATCTGACTCGGTCTGCAAGAGAACTACGACTTGGGAGAAGGTTTATTTTCCAGCAAGACAACGAGCCCGAGCATACAGCAGAAGCTACGCAGAAATGTTCAAAGACGACAAGGTGACCGTTCTGGAGTTCTGGAGAGTCAAAGCCCAGATCTGTTCGCGGCCGATCCCTGAGCAACCTGACACAGCTGCAGCTGTTTTGCAAGGAAGAAAGGAGAAAACCTGCAGCGTCCAGATGTGGCAGCCTGACAGACTTATCTACACAGGTGCATCTACTAAAAAAAAAAAAATCTGTTTTCACTTTGATATTATATTGACCATGATTTCATGCATGTCCTGTCTGGAGATGATGCAGAAACATTAGTCACTTCCAGGTTGGATTATTTCTGTTCCTTATTATCAGGCTGCCCCAATAAGTCCTTAAAGACTCTCCAGCTGGTCCAGAACGCTGCTGCTCCTGTTCTGACCAGAACTAAGAGAAGAGACCATCTTTCTCCTGTACTGGCTTCTCTTCACTGGCTTCCAGTTAAATCTAGAATAGAGTTTAAAATCCTTCTCCTCACCTCCAAAGCTCTTAATGTTCAGGCTCCATCATCTCTTAAAGAGCTCATAGTACCGTACTACCCCACTAGAGCACTGTGCTCCCAGACTGCAGGTCTACTGGTGGTTCCTAAAGTCCTCTAAAGTAGTGATGGAGCCAGAGCTTTCAGCTATCAGGCTCCTCTCCTGTGGAACCTCCTTCCAGTCTGGGTTCAGGGGGGCAGACACCCTCTCTACATTTCAGAGTAGACTAAAAACCTTCCTTAGTGATGAAGCCTATAGTTCAGGGCTGGATCAGGTCTTGGACCAGCCCCTAGTTATGCTGCTATAGGCTCAGACTGCCGGGGGACTCCCATGATGCACTGGGCTCCTCTCTCCTCCTCTTCCTCTCCATCCTGATGCTTCATGTCTCTTTAATGTCTGTTACTAACTTGGTATCTTCCCCGGAGCCTTTCTGTGCTTTTCTCATCTCTCTGGTTCCTGTGGATCCTGGTCCTGGTTCTCCTGCTGTGGTTCTCAGGTTCCTGTGGATCCTGGTCCTGGTTCTCCTGCTGTGGTTCTCAGGTTTCTGTGGATCCTGGTCCTGGTTCTCCTGCTGTGGTTCTCAGGTTCCTGTGGATCCTGGTCCTGGTTCTCCTGCTGTGGTTCTCAGGTTTCTGTGGATCCTGGTCCTGGTTCTCCTGCTGTGGTTCTCAGGTTCCTCTGGATCCTGGTCCTGGTTCTCCTGCTGTGGTTCTCAGGTTCCTCTGGATCCTGGTCCTGGTTCTCCTGCTGTGGTTCTCAGGTTCCTGTGGATCCTGGTCCTGGTTCTCCTGCTGTGGTTCTCAGGTTCCTGTGGATCCTGGTCCTGGTTCTCCTGCTGTGGTTCTGTGGTTCCTGTGGATCCTGGTCCTGGTTCTCCTGCTGTGGTTCTCAGGTTCCTGTGGATCCTGGTCCTGGTTCTCCTGCTGTGGTTCTCAGGTTCCTGTGGATCCTGGTCCTGGTTCTCCTGCTGTGGTTCTCAGGTTTCTGTGGATCCTGGTCCTGGTTCTCCTGCTGTGGTTCTCAGGTTCCTGTGGATCCTGGTCCTGGTTCTCCTGCTGTGGTTCTCAGGTTTCTGTGGATCCTGGTCCTGGTTCTCCTGCTGTGGTTCTCAGGTTCCTCTGGATCCTGGTCCTGGTTCTCCTGCTGTGGTTCTCAGGTTCCTCTGGATCCTGGTCCTGGTTCTCCTGCTGTGGTTCTCAGGTTCCTGTGGATCCTGGTCCTGGTTCTCCTGCTGTGGTTCTCAGGTTCCTGTGGATCCTGGTCCTGGTTCTCCTGCTGTGGTTCTCAGGTTCCTGTGGATCCTGGTCCTGGTTCTCCTGCTGTGGTTCTCAGGTTTCTGTGGATCCTGGTCCTGGTTCTCCTGCTGTGGTTCTCAGGTTCCTGTGGATCCTGGTCCTGGTTCTCCTGCTGTGGTTCTGTGGTTCCTGTGGATCCTGGTCCTGGTTCTCCTGCTGTGGTTCTCAGGTTCCTGTGGATCCTGGTCCTGGTTCTCCTGCTGTGGTTCTCAGGTTCCTGTGGATCCTGGTCCTGGTTCTCCTGCTGTGGTTCTCAGGTTCCTGTGGATCCTGGTCCTGGTTCTCCTGCTGTGGTTCTCAGGTTCCTGTGGATCCTGGTCCTGGTTCTCCTGCTGTGGTTCTGTGGTTCCTCTGGATCCTGGTCCTGGTTCTCCTGCTGTGGTTCTCAGGTTCCTGTGGATCCTGGTCCTGGTTCTCCTGCTGTGGTTCTCAGGTTCCTGTGGATCCTGGTCCTGGTTCTCCTGCTGTGGTTCTCAGGTTTCTGTGGATCCTGGTCCTGGTTCTCAGGTTCCTGTGGATCCTGGTCCTGGTTCTCAGGTTTCTGTGGATCCTGGTCCTGGTTCTCCTGCTGTGGTTCTCAGGTTCCTGTGGATCCTGGTCCTGGTTCTCCTGCTGTGGTTCTCAGGTTCCTGTGGATCCTGGTCCTGGTTCTCCTGCTGTGGTTCTCAGGTTCCTGTGGATCCTGGTCCTGGTTCTCCTGCTGTGGTTCTCAGGTTTCTGTGGATCCTGGTCCTGGTTCTCCTGCTGTGGTTCTCAGGTTCCTGTGGATCCTGGTCCTGGCTCTCCTGCTGTGGTTCTCAGGTTCCTGTGGATCCTGGTCCTGGCTCTCCTGCTGTGGTTCTCTGGCTTCAGGAATCACTGCTGCGGGTCGTCAGCTACTCGTCATGTTTTTCAGTGCTACCATAGTGCTAATTAGTCACATTCCTACTGTCAGTGCTGTAGCTGCTGGTTTCTCTCTCCCTCCCCCCTCTGAGCCTGGTTCTGTTCGAAGTTCCCCCCATTAAAGGGGAATTCTCCCGTTAAAGGGGAGTTCCTCCCCCCGTTAAAGGGGAGTTCTTCCTCCACTGGGTCCTAATCTAATCTCTGAGCTGCTCTGTGGGGATTCTTGAATCCTTCTTCCTGACCTGGAGCTGGAGAGAGAAACACTGCTGTGACCTGGAGCTGGAGAGAGAAACACTGCTGTGACCTGGAGCTGGAGAGAGAAACACTGCTGTGACCTGGAGCTGGAGAGAGAAACACTGCTGTGACCTGGAGCTGGAGAGAGAAACACTGACTGATTGATTGGTTGGCTGATTGATTGATGTATAAAAGCAACAAAAGGGTGAAACATCCAAGGGGGGTGAATGCTTTTTGTAGGCATTGCATTGTGTAATGAAGTGTTTAGCTGAACGTGTATTTAGCAGCCACACAGTAAAGCGCTCCAGTGGAGTCAGTGGAAGAATTGTAAGGTGGGCCGATGAATGAAAGACCGCGGGGGGGTCAACAGGTGCCGTTTCCTTCCACAGGCAACATGTAAAGTGAAACCGGCGTCCTCGGTGTCGGTCATCCTGAGCTTCACCACACCGCCGCCTCGTCCGCGGCAGTCGGTCGACACCTGGGGGTGGGGTGGGGCTGGCTCTCTGGTGCGGCTGGGAGTGACCTGAGGGATTGTGGGTAATGTAGTTACCTGTGACACAGAGAGCAGCAGAAACCCGTCTCCTCCTTTTCCTCGTCCCTCTTCTCTCGGCTCCTCCTCTTCCTCTCTGTGACGCCCTGCAGCAAGCCGGTCTGAGGGCTGCTGCTCTGACCGGGAACACACAGATACACAGACACACAGACACACAGACACAGACACAGACACAGACACACACAGACACACACAGACACACACAGACACACACAGACACACACAGACACAGACACACACAGACACACACAGACACACACAGACACAGACACAGACACAGACACAGACACACACGCAGACACACAGACACACAGACACGCAGACGCAGACGCAGACGCAGACACAGACACACAGACACAGACACACAGACACACAGACACACAGACACACAGACACAGACACAGACACAGACACAGACACACACAGACACACACAGACACACACAGACACAGACACAGACACAGACACAGACACACACGCAGACACACAGACACACAGACACGCAGACGCAGACGCAGACACAGACACACAGACACAGACACACAGACACACAGACACACAGACACACAGACACAGACACAGACACAGACACAGACACAGACACACACAGACACACACAGACACACACAGACACAGACACAGACACAGACACAGACACAGACACACACAGACACACACAGACACACACAGACACAGACACAGACACACACGCAGACACACAGACACACAGACACGCAGACGCAGACGCAGACGCAGACACAGACACACAGACACAGACACACAGACACACAGACACACAGACACAGACACAGACACAGACACACACACAGACACAGACACACACGCAGACACACAGACACACAGACACGCAGACGCAGACGCAGACACAGACACACAGACACAGACACACAGACACAGACACACAGACACGCAGACGCAGACACAGAGACACACAGACACAGACACACAGACACAGACACAGACACACACAGACACGCAGACGCAGACACAGACACACAGACACAGACACACAGACACACACAGACACGCAGACGCAGACACAGACACACAGACACAGACACACAGACACACACAGACACGCAGACACAGACACACAGACACAGACACAGACACAGACACAGACACACAGACACACACAGACACGCAGACGCAGACACAGACACACAGACACACAGACACACACAGACACGCAGACGCAGACACAGACACAGACACACAGACGCAGACACGCAGACGCAGACGCAGACACAGACACAGACACAGAGACACACAGACACAGACACAGACACACAGACACACAGACACACACACAGACACACAGACACACAGACACACACACAGACACACAGACACAGACACACAGACACACAGACACGTCTGAGATTTCTGTCTACTTTTGAAACATTTTGACGATGACTAAACTATGAGGACCACCCTCACTTTGTATTCAAGTGTGTGTGTCAGATATATGTATGTTTCCATTAGAACACTCCGTGGAGGACTACGAAGACCACGCTGCCTCCCGACAGGACCACAAGGACCACGCTGCCTCCCGACAGGACCACAAGGACCACGCTGCCTCCCGACAGGACCACAAGGACCACGCTGCCTCCTGACAGGACCACAAGGACCACGCTGCCTCCTGACAGGACCACAAGGACCACGCTGCCTCCTGACAGGACCACAAGGACCACGCTGCCTCCTGACAGGACCACAAGGACCACGCTGCCTCCCGACAGGACTACGAAGACCACGCTGCCTCCTGACAGGACTACGAGGACCAACCCCATGTGGCCCACATTAACTTTTTCTAGGAAGCTTTTCACAATAAAAGCCTCTGGCTGTCAGGTGAGGATGGCCTCAGTCGTTTACCTGTCTGTACGGTCTGCCTCCTTCCCTCCTGCTCGTCCAATCAGCCGGGCCCCCCATGCGTCTGGAAAAGTCATCATCTCTGTTAGTATCAGAGCTGTTATTGATCATTGATTGATTACTGGAGGGTGCAGGTGGGTCTATCCTGACCTGAGGGGGTGCAGCCATCGTGTGTTTCTTGGTGTGTGTTTTGTGCGGCAGCGCTGCTGAACATCTTGAGACAGACTGGACAGGTGAACGGCCTCCTCACCGCCGCCACCTTCCTCTTCTTCATCTTCTCCTGTTTCTGCTGCTGCTCTTCCTCCCTCCTCCTCCTCCTCCTCCTCCTCCTCCTCCTGCCGTGGCCCCTCCAGTGGGGCTCCAGCTCCTCCCAGCTGTCGGCCGTCCGCCTGCAGCGGACACAGCCGAAGCCGCCGCCGGCCCGGTGAGAACGCACATGGACGTCCAGCAGCTGGCGGGACGCCAGCGTCAGAGGACACAGGAGACACGACAGCCTCCGTCCACTGGAGGGGGGGGTCCTCGTCTGGCCGGCCACCTCGCTCTGCTTCAGGCTGTCGGGCCGCAGCAGGAGGAGGCCGTCATCAGGGGGAGGGGGGGCGGGGCGGGAGGCACTGGGAGGAGGAGGGGGAGGCGGGAGAGAGGAAGGGGGAGGTTTGGAAGCTGAGATGCGACACAGTCCCAGAGTCATGAGGTGAGCAGACTGTGCCATCTCCTCCTGGGTGGCGGGGGGGTTGATGGGACATGACAGATCTACTGCACCCCCCTTCAGAGGGAAGATGGAGGAGTCCTCCTCAAACAGAGTGCTGACCTGCAGACAGACACCTTCATCATCATCATCGTCGTCAGACCACAAGACCTGAGGACGTCTCACTCCTGGTTCCCTCTGGCTGTGTCCAAGTATCCCAGCATGCACCTCACCACAGCCAATACCACTGACCAATCAATAAATACCAGACCGATCAATAAGTAATACAGGCCGATCAATAAATAATACAGGCCGATCAATAGTTAGTTTACTTTTAGTTAACACAAATTAAATCTTCAGTGATGACATCACAGATCAGGAACTTGATGACCTCTGTTGTGTGTGTGTTTTAGTGTGTGTGTGTGTGTGTGTGTCAGGTGTGTCACCTCACAGGTGTGTGCGACCTGCAGCCCCCCCTCGCTGCCGATGTCACAGGTGGGCGGGCTCATGCTGTCCAGCATGTTGTAGAGCAGGAAGTCCTCGTCCTCGTCGACCGGCTTCGGCTCTCCGTTCAGGTCTAGCTGATAGGGCGACGCCCCCTGCCGGAGCCCCGCCTCCTCGCGGTCCTCCGCCCCGCCCCCCGCCTCGGGCCCCCCCAGGTAAGTGAGTGTAGGGGGGCGGTGCCTGAGCTGCAGGTGGCCGCTGATGGAGGCCTTCAGGCCGCAGGTGAACTGGCAGAGTTTACAGCGGAACAGCTCCACCAGGAAGGACTCCACCAGCCCCCCCGACAGGCCCTCCACCTCCCCACAGTACAGGCTGGAGCTCACGGCCCCCCCCACCACCTGCAGGGTTACCGGGCTGATGTCACGGTAACGCTGCCTCATGGACGCCATCACCGCCATGTCACCGATGACATCACATCACAAACAGCAGGACACTCACTGAAAACACAGACAGACAGACAGACACAGACAGACAGACAGACAGACAGACAGACAGACAGACAGACAGACAGACACAGACAGACAGACAGACAGACACAGACAGACACAGACAGACAGACAGACAGACAGACAGACAGACATAGTGAGCTATTTAATGCTTCTTTTTTACGCTGCTGAACAATACAATTTCACAGTCTGGGATCAATTAACTAACTAATAACTAACTAACTAATAACTAACTAGAGGACCGTTACTGTGTGTAAAAGCAGCGTCAGTCAGCAGAGTTACAGATACTAGATAATAGTTTTTAAATGTGTTGGAATGGAATGAACAGGATGATTTAGAAGAAGTTAATGGTTAGCAGGTTAGCAGTTTAACAGGTCAGCAGGTTAGCAGTTTAACAGGTTAACAGTTTAACAGGTTAGCAGGTTAACAGGTTAGCAGGTTAGCAGTTTAACAGGTTAGCAGGTTAGCAGTTTAACAGGTTAACAGTTTAACAGGTTAGCAGGTTAACAGGTTAGCAGGTTAGCAGTTTAACAGGTTAGCAGGTTAGCAGTTTAACAGGTTAACAGTTTAACAGGTTAGCAGGTTAGCAGGTTAACAGGTTAGCAGGTTAGCAGTTTAACAGGTTAGCAGTTTAACAGGTTAGCAGGTTAGCAGTTTAACAGGTTAGCAGTTTAACAGGTTAGCAGTTTAACAGGTTAGCAGCTGATGGATCTGATAATAAACTAGAAAACATTAATGGTATGACTGACCTACATTATTTAACACAAATCTCTACCAGGTCTGACCTGCACCAAATAAATCTGATTATAATCAATCAATCAGTCTTCACACCTAAGAACAAACTTTCCTCGTGCTGTAGCACAGAGCTAACCCAGGGGACGCTAACTGCGTTAGCATTAGAGACTAATCACTCCGCCATGATTAATGCGCAAGCCGCGTTTTAGCGTGACGTAACCAAACAGTGTACAGGTGAAGTCTCAGGTGAAGTCTCAGGTGAACTACAGCTGATTTAAACAAACATACGGAAAACAACCGACGCTCACCTGCTGCTGCCAGCACCGGACCGCTGTTTACTTCCGCCTCTCTTCTTCTACGGTTCGCGTCATGTCCGGTCGCTTCCACCCTCTGCCGCCACCTGGAGGAGGAGGAGTGCAGGTAAAAGGATTTCAAGGATAGATTCAACTTTTTATTCTTTAATCTGACAATCATCCAGTTTATAAACCAGCTAAGTATAACTACCCATAACGACCCTAAACTACCCATAGTTAGTCTGATCTACCCATAACGACCCTAAACTACCCATAGTTAGTCTGATCTACCCATAACGACCCTAAACTACCCATAGTTAGTGACTAGACACGCCCACATCCACACTCTCTGCCCCCCCACTCTTAATAAATATCACACCTGTGGTTCTGGTGCCGTGAAGAAGTGGTGAGACAGCGTGTCTGTGTTTTCATTGGTCGCTCTGCAGTGAGAGGCGGTAACCATAGTAACCTGCATCTGACCACAGGCCGCTCATCGCTGTTCGTGTTAAATAACAGAAGAAGAAGTAGAGCAGTGAACAGGAAATGTAAATCAGGTCACATGACCAGGCTGTTTTTTCCTGTTCTGACACGACAGGAAGTGTGAGTGTGACGTTAGTGAAACAAGGATCAGCCACATTGCGTGACAGCGTGTTCACACTGTGCAATGTTGCATGACAGGTTATGACCACACACACACACACACACACACACACACACACACACACACACACACACACACAGATCGTGTGTGTGTGTGTGTGTGTGTGTGTGTGTGTGTTACCTTTCTAACAAAAAAAACTAAAAACAGAAAACAGGACACCATGTTCAGTCTGTACGACCACACACACACACACACACGTCACCATGGCAACACCACTACTGATACTACTACTACTGTGGTACTGTACTATACTGTACTATAGTATTACTGTACTATTACAGTACTGTACTGTAGTATTATAGTACTGTACTATAGTATTACTGTACTATTACAGTACTGTACTGTAGTATTATAGTACTGTACTATAGTATTACTGTCCTGTAGTATTACTGTAGTATTACAGTACTGTAGTATTACTGTACTGTAGTATTACTGTAGTATTACAGTACTGTAGTATTGCTGTAGTATTAGCCTACTGTAGTATTATTACTGTAGTATTACTGTACTGTAGTATTACTGTAGTATTACAGTACTGTAGTATTACTGTATTATTACTGTAGTATTACAGTACTGTAGTATTACAGTAGTATTACTGTAGTATTACTGTAGTATTACAGTACTGTAGTATTACTGTAGTATTACAGTAGTATTACTGTAGTATTACAGTCATGTGTCCCTCAGAGTTTCCCAAATATTCAGAGCTCTGTCTTCATAAAGGGCTTTTCAAATTTAAGGTGTTTTAGGTCTTTAGTTTTTCAAATTAAGGGTCAGTGGAGGCTGTTCGGGGGGGTTTCAGGGGGGGGTTTCATTAAGGCTTTATTATGGTTATTTCAGGGTTATTTCAGGGTTCCTCCTCGTGGCTCCTCCCTCTGGGCTGAACTTCTGCTTTGATTCTGAGACACCAACAGACAGACAGCCAGACAGATCACTGAGACCAGGAGACTGTGAGTACACACCTGTCCCTCTGTCTGTCTGCCTGTCTTACTGCCTGTGTGTGTGTCTGTCTGTCTGTCTGTCTGTCTGTCTGTCTTACTGCCTGTGTGTCTGTCTGTCTGTCTGTCTGTCCGTCTGCCTGTCTGTTTGTCTGTCTTACTGTCTGTCTCTCTGTCTGTCTATCCGTCTGTCTGTCTGTCTGACTGCCTGCCTGTCTGACTGCCTGTCTCTGTCTGTCTATCCGTCTCTCTGTCTGTCTGTTGTAACACAGAAATACTCAGACGTCCTGTGTGTCCTGAACCTGTCTCTCTCTCTGTCTGTTGTAGGACACTGAATGACATCATGACAGCACACACAACAGAGGTAACAAACTCCGCCCCCCTCAGATGGTAGTGATTGATTATCAGTTATTGATTTGCTCTAAGACAGGAAGTCCAATAAGGGATCAAGTATCGGTCAGGTGTGTTCAGGTGTGTCCTCTCTCCTGTCAGGTCCTGTCCTCCATCGGGCCCTCGCCCACTGCTGATGACTATAACTACTCCGACTACTCCGACTACTCCGACTACTCCGACCTGATGTGTGACCGGGAGTCCGTGCGGGTGTTCAGGAGTCTCTACGAGCCGCCGCTCTTCTGGATGATAGCCCTGGTGGGCGGAGCCGGGAACCTGGCCGTGGTGTGGATCTACCTGAACTTCCGCCGGCGGCTGAAGACCATGACGGATGTGTACCTGCTCAACCTTGCGGTGGCCGACCTGCTGTTTCTCATCACGCTGCCGCTGTGGGCGGCCGAGGCAACACACGGCTGGAGCTTCGGCTCCGCCCTCTGCAAGGTGAACTCCGGCCTCTACAAGGTGAACCTGTTCAGCAGCATGCTGCTGCTCACCTGCATCAGCGTAGACCGCTACGTAGTCATCGTGCAGACCACCAAGGCACAGAACTCGCAGGCGGAGCGCCGCCGCTGCAGCCGGCTGGTGTGCGCGGGGGTGTGGCTGTTGGCCCTGCTGCTCGCCACACCTGAGCTGGTGTTCGCCACCACCGCCGGAGAGTCCCAGCAGTACTGCAGGATGGTGTTCCCGCCTCAACTGGGCAACCGCAACAAGATCCTGGTGCTGGCGCTGCAGGTGAGCATGGGCTTCTGCCTGCCCTTCGTCGTCATGGTGCTCTGCTACAGTGTCATCGTCGTCAAGCTTCTCAGGACCAGAAACTTCCAGAAGCACAAGGCCATGCGCGTCATCCTGGCCGTGGTGGTGGCGTTCGTCATGTCTCAGCTGCCCTACAACGGTGTGCTGGTGGTGGAGGCGGCGCAGGCTTCCAACATGACCATGACCAACTGTGAGGATGTGAAGCGCTTCGACAAGGTGGGACAGGTGCTGAAGAGTCTGGCCTATGTGCACGCCTGCCTCAACCCCTTCCTCTACGCCTTTGTCGGTGTGCGTTTCCGCCACGATGTGCTGCAGCTGCTGCACGCCTGCCGCCGACGCCGCCAGCCAGCCAACACGAGTCAGCCGAGCAAGTCGTGCCGGAGCCTGCTGAGCTCCACCAGAGCATCGGTGATGTCGGACAGCGACACCTCGCAGGCGCTGTCGCTGTAGAAACACCAACGCTCTGATGACATCATCACTGATTCGTCCCTCCTTCATCAGTCTTCCTCATGTGTCCACATAGGGATTTTCAAATTAAAGTGTTTTTGAGGGGTTCATAGTTTCAAAATTAAAGAACAAATGAAGGATCTTTGTCTGTTTCAGAGTACATTAAGGGATTTGTGTATCGGTGAAGCAGATTTTCTTCACCAAACTTTGACAAATTAAACTCATGAATCAGCTGAACTGGAATCAGGAACATTTAAGGCCTTGAATGGATCATCTCTGCATCTTAGGGCTTCCAGGGCTTTCCAGGATAGTTGTAAAGACCTTTTCCCGGTATTTTTTCAGGTCTCGCCTGTATATTGAATGTGAAATACCGAGAAACTGTGTAATATTTAGCTGCTCTTACTGGAGCGTGGTCACATGACCTCTCGCCTTCCTGTGTTGCATCATCCTGTGTGAGCAGGAAACGCATCACATGGGGGAAGCAGCGAATCAGAGCGTCCGCTATGACCTTCATGTGGCTCTCCTCTCAGGCTACTGCTTGTTTCCATTTATTTACACTGAAGGACACTTTTCTGTCAGACTGAGCCGCTAATGGATGCTAACAGTGCTGCTAACATGCTAACAGCTGTACCAATATGTAATTTGAATGGAGTGTTTTTACGTGTTCATTAAACGTGTGTGAAACAGTCTGTGTGAGCGTGACTACACAAGGAAGTTGATGCCAACAGTCACACGTTTCTTCACATCCTGTTTGTGTTTGAACGATGAAGACAGCAGTGTCACACTCCACTGATCACATGACCAGCTCACACCGACAGCCTGCCCCCATCTGAGACCAGAATCAGCCCGTGTGATGGAGGAGCAGCTCACCAGAACCAGAACTGTCCTGATACACAGGAATTACTCTGGTCCTGGTTCTGGTCTCTTGGGGCAGCAGGTTGATTTCAGTTTGTCGAAAATGTCAAACAGACAGACATCGACCATCACATCCTGTTACAGAGACCGGAACAGTTCACTGGCATAAAAGGAACCACATTAAGCTGCTTTAAGTCCTATTTATTAGATCGATCTCAGTTTGTACACGTTAACAATGAATCCTCTGTCCACACTAAGGTTAGACATGGAGTTCCACAAGGTTCAGTGCTTGGACCGATACTCTTTACCTTATACATGCTTCCTCTGGGTAATATTATCAGGAAGCACTCCATTAATTTCCACTGTTATGCAGATGATACCCAATTATACTGATCAATAAAGCCAGATGAACCCAATCAGTTGAGTAAACTTCAAGTCTGACTTAAGGACATAAAGTCCTGGATGAGCAGCAAGACAGACAGACCAGGAGGGCTGTAATGTCAGAAACATGTTCCTCATCCTGTCACACTGCACACTGCTCTGTTTAGAATCTGTGGTTCTGATTGGTTCTGTTTGGTTCTCTGTGAGGTTCTGTGAGGTGAGAACCCAGTGGGACAGTTTACTCTCTCTGCTTCACATCAGATGATCTGTTTGTCTGTCTGCTGGGTTCCACCTGCTCCTCCACATTAACCACTTCCTTTTCTGCAGTAACAATCACCTGGAACCGTTTCCATGGAAACACGTTTGATTGAACTGACTGTTATCACGGCAACGCCATAAACTAGTTTAATTGTTTCTTCTGTTCTGGTTCCACTGTGTGTGTGTGACTGTGACTGTTTATGTGCAACTTCAGTTTTCAACCTTTGCAGTGAGAAGGTTCCAGGGCTGTGAGGACGGTCCAGGGTGGTCCAGGGCTGTGAGGACGGTCCAGGGTGGTCCAGGACGGTCCAGGATGGTCCAGAGCTGTGAGGACGGTCCAGGGTGGTCCAGGACGGTCCAGGATGGTCCAGGGCTGTGAGGACGGTCCAGGGTGGTCCAGGACGGTCCAGGATGGTCCAGGGCTGTGAGGACGGTCCAGGGTGGTCCAGGACGGTCCAGGATGGTCCAGAGCTGTGAGGACGGTCCAGGGTGGTCCAGGACGGTCCAGGATGGTCCAGGGCTGTGAGGACGGTCCAGGACGGTCCAGGATGGTCCAGGATGGTCCAGGGCTGTGAGGACGGTCCAGGACGGTCCAGGACGGTCCAGGACGGTCCAGGGCTGTGAGGACGATCCAGGACGGTCCAGGATGGTCCAGGGCTGTGAGGACGGTCCAGGACGGTCCAGGACGGTCCAGGGCTGTGAGGACGATCCAGGACGGTCCAGGAAGGTCCAGGACGGTCCAGGATGGTCCAGGGCTGTGAGGACGGTCCAGGACTGTGAGGACCGTCCTCGCTGCCACAGGACTATTTGCAGGTTCAGGAGTCAGCAGCAGTTCATCAGTTGGAATGATCTAGGTCCTCATAAGTATACAAAGACGTATGTGTGTGTGATCGAGTTTGTTTCAGGACGTTTCTGTTACTTATACAGTGTGTGTGTGTGTGTGTAGTGTAGTGTGTAGTGTGTGTGTGTGTAGTGTGTGTGTGTGTGTGTGTGTAGTGTGTGTGTGTGTGTAGTGTGTGTGTGTGTGTGTGTGTAGTATGTGTGTGTGTGTAGTGTAGTGTGTGTGTGTGTGTGTGTGTGTGTGTGTAGTGTAGTGTGTGTGTGTGTGTGTGTAGTGTAGTGTGTGTGTGTGTAGTGTAGTGTGTGTGTGTGTGTGTGTGTAGTGTAGTGTGTGTGTGTAGTGTAGTGTGTGTGTGTGTGTAGTGTAGTGTGTGTGTGTAGTGTGTGTAGTGTAGTGTATGTGTGTAGTGTGTGTGTGTAGTGTAGTGTATGTAGTGTAGTGTATGTGTGTAGTGTGTGTGTGTAGTGTAGTGTAGTGTGTGTGTGTGTGTAGTGTAGTGTGTGTGTGTAGTGTGTGTATTGTGTGTAGTGTATTGTGTGTGTGTATTGTGTGTAGTGTGTGTAGTGTATTGTGTGTGTAGTGTATTGTGTGTGTGTATTGTGTGTAGTGTATTGTGTGTAGTGTATTGTGTGTGTGTATTGTGTGTGTGTATTGTGTGTAGTGTATTGTGTGTGTGTATTGTGTGTGTGTATTGTGTGTAGTGTGTGCCCCGTGTTTCAGGACTCTTCCTGCCCCCCCCTCCCCCCTGCTGATGCAGCTGAAATGAGGCTCGGTGCGGCGGACCGGTCGGTCCTGAACAAAGGCGGCCGTGTTTCCAGAACCCGGAGCCCCCATAAATCGGGGCTCTGAGCGGCTCTGAGCGGTTTGACACTGGGAGCCGCTGAGCGTCATGCCTCTGCCCCGACGCCGCTCATCTTTCCTGGGACAGCCGTCCTCCGAGCGCCCGGCCCCCGCCTCCTGCGGGCGAGTCAGCTCGGCCGGCACCTCCGCCCCCCGCGGCGTCTTCGTGGGCTCCGCCGCCCCGGTGGGCGGGGCCTCCTGCCTGGGGACGCGGGTGTCCCGGCGGGCTCTGGGCATCAGCAGCGTGTTCCTGCAGGGGATGAGGAGCAGCGCGGCGCCGGTGATGCCCCGGGCCGGGGAGCGGGCGGCGGGTCACGGCGCGACGGCGGCCGGACTGAACAGCTGCCTGATGGAGTACCGAGACAAAGTGAGAGCCCTGGAGCAGCTGAACCAGCAGCTGGAGGAGCAGATCCGGCTGAGCCTCGACCGAAAGGCGTCCAGCGCCGGAGCCTGGGGGCCCCTCCGCAGGGAGTGGGAGGACGTCTACAGACAGGTGAGCACGGTACATCGGCCCGTACGGGACATCCGTTGGTAACCATGGTAACAGACATGCGCATCACCGCATGGCTTTTCTCAAAGGGGAGCAGGAGGAGGAGGAGTTATGGTGAGAAGAACGTCATTCAGTTTGTAGGTGCTATGACGTCTCTGTCTCCTCCCCCCATGGCAACACTCTACTTCCTATTTACATGTGACAGACTGAGCAAAGCCATGTGGTGATGCACAGGTGTGTTACTATGGTTACCAACAGATGTCCTGTACATGCAGTTCAAGATGAGACATCTGATCTACTGCCTACTGCGTGTGTGTGTGTGTGTGTGTGACTGTGTGTGTGTGTGACTGTGTGACTGTGTGTGTATTACTGTGTGTGTGTGTGTGTTACTGCGTGTGTGTGACTGTGTGTGTGTGTTACTGTGTGTGTGTGTGACTGTGTGTGTATTACTGTGTGTGTGTGTGTTACTGCGTGTGTGTGTGACTGTGTGTGTATTACTGTGTGTGTGTGTGTGTGTGTGTGTGTGACTGTGTGTGTGTGTTACTGTGTGTGTGTGTGTGACTGTGTGTGTATTACTGTGTGTGTGTGTGTGTTACTGTGTGTGTGTGTGACTGTGTGTGTATTACTGTGTGTGTGTGTGTGTGTTACTGTGTGTGTGTGACTGTGTGTGTATTACTGTGTGTGTGTGTGTGTGTGTGTGTGACTGTGTGTGTGTTACTGTGTGTGTGTGACTGTGTGTGTATTACTGTGTGTGTGTGTGTGTGTGTGTGACTGTGTGTTGGCTGTTGGCTCTCTGATTTCCTGACTTTTCTGCAGGTCAGTGAAGCCATCCTGGACAACGCTCGGTTGATGCTGCAGACGGAGAACGTTCAGGCCAACGCTGAGGATTTCAAGGACAGGTGAGAGGAAGAAGAGGAGGAAGAGGGGGAGGAAGAGGGGGAGGAAGAGGGGGAGGGAGAGGAGGAGGAGTAATGTCCCCCCTCTGGCCATGCAGGTATGAGAACGAGCAGCCGTTCAGGAAGGCGGTGGAGGAGGAGATCAGCTCTCTGTACAAAGTGATCGACGACGCCAACATGACGAAGGTGGAGCTCGAGGAGCAGATGGAGAACATGAGAGCTGAGCTACGCAACCTGGAGCACAACCACGAGCAGGTCTCACCAAACTCTGTTCAAAAAACACACGATTTAACCTCACATCACAACACACACGTGCAGAAGCTCAACTCAGAGCTGCTCCTCAGAGTTCAGACTGCACAGGACTGAGAACTGCTGATAAATCAATAAATAGATCAATAAAAACATAAGTCTTATTATAAAATACGACTTGGTTATTGAAATGTGTAATTAAATATTTTGGAGGAAGCTGAATTATTGTGAATTATAGTCGCTCACTCCAGTCCCCCTTTATTGACCTGAGACTGACATCATGTGACCTGTCAACTTCCTGACAGGACGTGCGAGTCCTCTACAACCAGATGGCAGGACGAGAGGTGGACGAGCCCGACGCCCCCATAGAAACCAGTCTGGACCAGATCCTGGCCTACATCAGGGGCCACTGGGAGAAGGTGACGGAGAGGAACCGAGCCGAGACCGACAGCTACCTGGAGTGTAAGGTGAGACGTCTCACCTGCGCCGCTGTCCCCACGTGTTGGGCTGTCCTTTTAAGGTGTGTCTGATGGTGTGTGTGTGTGTGTGTGTGTGTGTGTGTGTGTTGCTGCAGGAGGCGCAGTGTGTCAGCAGGCTGAGTCCTGAGGAGGAGCAGGTGGAGGCGCTGAAGGCCGAGTGTAACGACACCGGCTGTAAGATCCAGAGTCTGCAGGCCGAGACCGAGTCCATCAGAGCGCTGGTGAGACACACACACCCATCGATAACCTGACCCATCAATAACCTGGTCCATCAATAACCTGACCCATCGATAACCTGGTCCATCGATAACCTGACCCATCAATAACCTGGTCCATCAATAACCTGGTCCATCAATAACCTGACCCATCGATAACCTGACCCATCAATAACCTGACCCATCAATAACCTGACCCATCGATAACCTGACCCATCGATAACCTGACCCATCAATAACCTGACCCATCAATAACCTTATCACCTGGTTCTGTAGAAGCGTGGTCTGGAGAACTCTCTGGCCGACGCTCGTCACTGGCACGACATGGAGCTCCAGAACCTCGGCTCCGTGGTTGCCAAGCTGGAGGCGGAGCTCAACGACGTCCGCGGCGAGATCGAACAGCAACGGCGCGACTACGACACGCTGCTTAGCAACAAGCAGCGCCTGGAGCAGGAGATCTCCATGTACCACGGTATCCTGGACGGGGAGGAGAGCCGCTTCCAGCCCACAGAGACGCTGTGAGTCACCAACACCACCAACACCACCACCAACACCACCACACTCCCACCAACACCACCACCAACACTCGCACCAACACCACCACCAACACTCCCACCAACACCACCACCACCACCACCACACTCCCACCCCCACCAACACCACACTCCCACCAACACCACCACCAACACCACCACCACACTCCCACCAACACCACCACCAACACCACCAACACCACACTCCCACCCCCACCAACACCACACTCCCACCAACACCACCACCACACTCCCACCAACACCACCACACTCCCACCAACACCACCACCACACTCCCACCAACACCACCACACTCCCACCAACACCACCACCAACACCACCACCAACACTCCCACCAACACCACCACCAACACCACCAACACCACACTCCCACCCCCACCAACACCACACTCCCACCAACACCACCACCAACACCACCACCACACTCCCACCAACACCACCACACTCCCACCAACACCACCACCAACACCACCACCACACTCCCACCAACACCACCACCAACACTCCCACCAACACCACCACCAACACCACCACCACACTCCCACCAACACCACCACACTCCCACCACCACACTCCCACCAACACCACCACCAACACCACCACCAACACCACCACCACACTCCCACCACCACACTCCCACCAACACCACCACCAACACCACCACCACACTCCCACCACCACACTCCCACCAACACCACCACCAACACCACCACCACACTCCCACCACCACACTCCCACCAACACCACCACCAACACCACCACCACACTCCCACCACCACACTCCCACCACCACACCACCACCACACCACCACCAACACCACCACACTCCCACCAACACCACCACCAACACCACCACCAACACCACCACCACACTCCCACCAACACCACCACACTCCCACCAACACTCGCACCAACACCACCACCAACACTCCCACCAACACCACCACCAACACCACCACCACACTCCCACCACACTCCCACCAACACCACCAACACCACCAACACCACACTCCCACCCCCACCAACACCACACTCCCACCAACACCACCACCAACACCACCACCACACTCCCACCAACACCACCACCAACACTCCCACCAACACCACCACCAACACCACCACCACACTCCCACCACACTCCCACCAACACCACCACACTCCCACCCCCACCAACACCACACTCCCACCAACACCACCACCAACACCACCACCACACTCCCACCAACACCACCACACTCCCACCAACACCACCACCAACACCACCACCACACTCCCACCAACACACTCCCACCAACACCACCACCACACTCCCACCAACACCACCACCAACACTCCCACCAACACCACCAACACACTCCCACCAACACCACCACCAACACCACCACACTCCCACCAACACCACCACCAACACCACCACCAACACTCCCACCAACACCACCACCAACACCACCAACACCACACTCCCACCCCCACCAACACCACACTCCCACCAACACCACCACCAACACCACCACCACACTCCCACCAACACCACCACACTCCCACCAACACCACCACCAACACCACCACCACACTCCCACCAACACCACCACCAACACTCCCACCAACACCACCACCAACACCACCACCACACTCCCACCACACTCCCACCAACACCACCACACTCCCACCACCACCAACACCACACTCCCACCAACACCACCACCAACACCACCACCACACTCCCACCACCACACTCCCACCAACACCACCACCAACACCACCACCACACTCCCACCACCACACTCCCACCACCACACCACCACCAACACCACCACACTCCCACCAACACCACCACCAACACCACCACCAACACCACCACCACACTCCCACCAACACCACCACACTCCCACCAACACTCGCACCAACACCACCACCAACACTCCCACCAACACCACCACCAACACCACCACCACACTCCCACCACACTCCCACCAACACCACCAACACCACCAACACCACACTCCCACCCCCACCAACACCACACTCCCACCAACACCACCACCAACACCACCACCACACTCCCACCAACACCAACACCACCACCACACTCCCACCAACACCACCACCAACACTCCCACCAACACCACCACCAACACCACCACCACACTCCCACCACACTCCCACCAACACCACCACACTCCCACCCCCACCAACACCACACTCCCACCAACACCACCACCAACACCACCACCACACTCCCACCAACACCACCACACTCCCACCAACACCACCACCAACACCACCACCACACTCCCACCAACACCACCACCACACTCCCACCAACACACTCCCACCAACACCACCACCACACTCCCACCAACACCACCACCAACACTCCCACCAACACCACCAACACACTCCCACCAACACCACCACCAACACCACCACCACACTCCCACCACACTCCCACCAACACCACCACACTCCCACCCCCACCAACACCACACTCCCACCAACACCACCACCAACACCACCACCACACTCCCACCAACACCACCACACTCCCACCAACACACTCCCACCAACACCACCACACTCCCACCAACATCCCACCAACACACTCCCACCAACACCACCACACTCCCACCACACTCCCACCAACACCACCAACACACTCCCACCAACACCACCACACTCCCACCAACATCCCACCAACACCACCACACTCCCACCAACACCACCACCACACCCCCACCAACACCACACTCCCACCAACACCCCCACCACACCCCCACCAACACCACCACACTCCCACCAACACCACCACCACACTCCCACCAACACCACCACACTCCCACCAACACCACCACACTCCCACCAACACCACCACACTCCCACCAACACCACCACACTCCCACCAACACCACCAACACACTCCCACCAACACCACCAACACACTCCCACCAACACCACCACACTCCCACCAACACCACCACCACACTCCCACCAACACCACCAACACACTCCCACCAACACCACCACACTCCCACCAACACCACCACCACACTCCCACCAACACCACCAACACACTCCCACCAACACCACCACACTCCCACCAACACCACCACCACACCCCCACCAACACCACACTCCCACCAACACCACCAACACACTCCCACCAACACCACCAACACACTCCCACCAACACCACCACACTCCCACCAACACCACCAACACACTCCCACCAACACCACCAACACCACCACACTCCCACCAACACCACCACCACACTCCCACCAACACCACCACCACACCCCCACCAACACCACACTCCCACCAACACCACCACCACACTCCCACCAACACCACCACCACACTCCCACCAACACCACCACCACATCCCCACCAACACCACACTCCCACCAACACCACCACCACACCCCCACCAACACCACACTCCCACCAACACCACCACACACCCCCACCAACACCACACTCCCACCAACACCACCACTCCCACCAACACCACCACACTCCCACCAACACCACCACACTCCCACCAACACCACCACCACACCCCCACCAACACCACCACCACACCCCCACCAACACTCCTACCACACCCCCACCACCTTTAAAGGAGGCTTCTAAGCAGGTTTTAAAGTGGTCATGTGACTAAACAGCTGGAGGTCACAGGTCACCTTTCCAGCCTGACTGGATGATCAGCTGATCATTAATCTGGTGGCTTCTCTCTGTCACATATAAACACGTCCACATCCTGACTCACCTGTCCAGGTGTCCGGGTCAGCACTCGGGGCCTGAGGGAGCTGCTCCAGACTCCAGGCCCGACCCTCCAGGAGCTCCAGCACAGTGAGGGGGGAGCAGCAGGCTGGGGTCCAGCAGGACTCTGGGTGTTTGTGTGTCAAACTGTCTACCTGCTGACGTGTGCAGGTGTGACTGATGCTGAACCTGCAGCAGGAAGTCCAGCCGCACCCGAAACAACGAGGCAGCGGTCAGTGACGTCACGCCGACCTGAGGTCATGTGACATGTTTCTGCTGATAGAATGGCTGAATGTGACTGTGGTGTGCTGGAGGTACCTGTCCTCAGAACACCTGAGGACCCCCCCTCAGAGGGCTCCTGGATCACTCTCGGCGACAACCAGGAAACAACCTCTTTAGTCAGCTGTGCGGACAAATCACAACCAATCAGGCAACTGGTTTACTTAGCTACAGCAACGCATCCAGGTGACCCCCCAGGTGTAGAAATGATTTGTGTGAAATGTAATTTTTGGAAATCGTTGGGAGGCTCCTTAAGTTCATGTGATGACGTCACAGTTACATGTGACATCACCACAGGTGGATGTGTGACATCAGTTTTCCTCAGATCGTCATGACGACGGCACCTGATTGCTCCTGTGTGACAGGCTGCTCTGAGTAGACCTGACTCCTACATTTCCCATAATGCACCTGGGCATAGCCAGTCACCATGCTGCATTCAGGTCCCATCTATAACAGGAGAAATCAGCACTCAAGCCAGAAAGGTACACTGCAACCTGAATGCAGCGCCAGAGCCCCGGAGGTCACATGACTGAAGGTCACATGACTGCACTGTTAAACTAGTGGTCAGAGTCAAAGAGAACAGCTGACCTTTGACCTCAGCATGTGGAATTATTTGTTTTCTGATTAATAAAGAACTTTGTTGTTTCTAGATATTTTTGGATGGAGCTGAACTTTGAGGACATTTCTGTTCAAACTGTTGCTGATTGACTGAGAAAATAAAAGTTTGAAAGTGTTTCCAGCAGGTCGGAGTGTTTATTGATCCTCCGAGGAGAACGGAGTCTGTGATAATGTAGTGGGGGAGGGAAAGTTAAAGCTGAAACATTCTCACTGACGTTTAACCCGTCGTTATGGTAACACACTAACCAGGAACTGGTCACATGACTGTCGGTCAGGAAACAGCAGCGTCTTTATTGATCCACAAACCTCTCAGGAGAAGCTAATCAATCATAAATTAATCAGTCAGAATAAAGGCTGAGTCCTCCTCAGATCAGGTCACATGACCTCTTGGACCTGGACACCCCCAGAGCTTTCAGCCACACGTCTTGGCCTTCATCGGCAGCACAGTCCACCGTCAGTCGGCCGTCTCCATGGCAACCGCAGGGACTCTGCCCGATGAGGGAGACCACAGAGGCCGCCGAGGGCTCTGGAGAGTTCAGGGGGCGCCCCCACAGCCCGCATCATCAGTGTAATGATCTGTGATTGGTTGCTGGCGATGCCGAGTGACTGAGGTCAGACCGCCATCGTCATCATCACCGTCCAGCAGCTGCTCCTCAGATGATGAACCCCACACGGTTTCCATGATGGATACTCTGGTGCCACTCTGGTGCAGACTGTGGGGGGGGGCTGTCGACTGTGGGGGGTTGCAGTAGGTGTCTATGTGTGGAGCTCAGTGTGGGCTCGTTTACTTCAGAGGCGTCAGTCTTGGTCTCTGACGTCTCTGAGCGTGTGCGGCTCCACTTCCTGTCCGTCAGTCACTCTGACATCAGCCAACCAATGAGACGTGGCGGTGAGCTCGCTGTCAGGAGACGGTTGTGGCGTCGATCAGTTGCAGGTTAGCAGCTCGTTTGTTTTGGAGAGGAAGTGACCTCCTATTGGTCGCTGTGATCAAATATAAATCATCAAGTAACATCATCTGTCCACAGGCTTGCTAGTAGCACAATGCTAGCAGCTAGCCTCCGTGCTAGCTCTACAGTTTTTACCCATAATCCCACAGGCTGGCGTCAGTGTGCAGATCTGAGCCCGGCCATCGTACCAATAAAGCTCAGCGAGCGCCGGCGGAGGGCGCCGCATCCTTACCCGCAGCCCTCAACAACGCGTCAATCCTCTGCCTCTGATTGGGGGGTTTAGGCGGGCTGCAGCGGGATACAGCCGACGCCGACCCCCCCCTCGTGGCAGACCATGGGCGCCATGAAGGTCCAGCGGTTGGTGTCGGGGTTGTACATCTCCACAGAGCTGAGGTTGGATTGTCCGTCATAGCCGCCCACGGCGTACAGGCGCCCCGACGTGGACACCAGCGACACTCTGCTGCGCCGCGTGTTCATGGCCACCAGGAGGCTCCACTGGCCCGACGCCGAGCCAAACACCTCCGCCCCGCTCAGGAAGCCCGAGCCGTCGTACCCACCCGCCACGTACATGTGACTGCCCAGAGCCGCCGCGCCGTGACGACAGCGCTTGTTCATCATGGCCGCCGCCGAGTGCCAACGGTTGGTGTGGTGGTTGTAGTACTCCACCTGGGGGGGCATGGTACATTTACATATTACATACATGTGAGACACACACACAGATGTGTATTGATCAGGTGTATTGGTGTATTGTAGTGATTGAACGGACCGTGTTGAAGATCTGTAAACCGTCATGGCCGCCGGAGACGAAGATGCGTCCATCAAAGACAGTGACCCCGGCGGCGCTGCGACTGGCGCTCATCTCCGTCACCACCGTCCACCTGCAGCAGCATCGCAGCGACCAACAGTCATCACGTTAGCAACATGTGACCACACACAGACGCCAATCAATCAACGAGCTGATCAATCAACCGTCCGACCGACCAACTAGCCAATCAATCAATCAACCGACCGACCGACCAACCAACCAGCCAATCAATCAACCGTCCGACCAACCAACCAGCCAATCAATCAACCGTCCGACCGACCAACTAGCCAATCAATCAATCAATCAATCAACCGACTGACCGACCAACCAACCAGCCAATCAATCAACCGACCGACTGACCAACCAACCAGCCAATCAATCAACCAACCGACGACCAACCAACCAGCCAATCAATCAATCAACCGTCCGTCCGACCAACTAGCCAATCAATCAATCAATCAACCGACTGACCAACCAACCAACCAACCAGCCAATCAATCAACCGACCGACTGACCAACCAACCAGCCAATCAATCGAAACGTGGCGCCCGGTGACTCACCTGTCGGTCTCTGGGGAGTAACACTCCACTGAGTTCAGGGACGATTTCCCGTCGTAGCCGCCGCAGACGTAGATGTGTCCGTCAACCACGACCGTTCCCATGGCGCTGAGGATGACAACACGGGCTGTTAGTGTACGGGTAATCAATGATGCCTCAGGATCGATTGGTATCGATCATAACAATCAGTATCAGTCAGTATTGATAGTATTAATCAGCATCGATCAGTATCGGTCAGTTTTGATCAGAATTGGTCAGCTTTGATCAGAATCGGTCAGCTTTGATCAGTTTCGATAAGTATTGATCAGCATTGGCCAGTATCGGTCAGTAATGATCAGTATTGATCGGTATCAGGCAGTATTTATCAGTATTGATTAGTATTGGTCAGTATTACTGATCAGCATCTATCAGTGTTAATCAGTATTGGTCAGTATTACTGATCAGCATCTATCAGTGTTAATCAGTAGTGATCTGTATCAATCATAACAATATCAGAATCAGAATTCCTTTAATAATCCTCAGGGGGAAATTGCTTTTTGTTACACACAGCTCCAAAAGAATAAGAATAAACTTCAAACACAAAAGTAAAAAATATAAATATATAAAATGATGTATCAAAAATTATTATTACAAAATATTACACAGGTAAATTAGTGCACCAGGTGAGTCCAGAGTCTTCGAATAATAATAATAATAATAATAATAATAACATAACAACATGTACATTCAGAGTAACTCAGTATTGGTAAGTATTGATCAGTATCAGTCAGTATTGGTAAGTATTGATCAGTATCAGTCAGTATTGGTAAGTATTGATCAGTATCAGTCAGTATTGGTCAGTATTGATCAGTATCAGTCAGTATTGGTCAGTATTGATCAGAGTATTGACCTGCGCTGGCTGTTCATGCTCGACACACGTGTCCAGCTGTCCGTCTCCGGGTTGTAAACCTCCACTGTGCTGAGCCGTGACTGGCCGTCGTATCCACCAATGGCGTACAGCAGCCCGTTAACAACGGCCACGCCCACTCTGCTGCGAGCCGTCCTCATTGGCTGACAGCGCTCCCAGAAGTTCCCGATTGGATCGAACACTTCAACGACGTTCAGGGAGTCACCTGGAAAACCACGTTGTCAACGAGGACCAATCAAATGTCTGCAGTGACATCACAACAGCTGTGATTGGTCAAGCTAAAAATACATCATCACGCCCTGATGTCACCAGCCAATCAGCAGCCACTGTTGTGACCAAATGATTCTACAAATTAAAAGTCAGTACAGTTTCCACACAATAAGAGTCCTCCTATCACCACTGAGGGAAGACTTTCACAATAAGAGTCCTCCTATCACCACTGAGGGAAGACTTTCACAATAAGAGTCCTATTTTGATAAGCTATATCGAACGCTGACAGGGTGATTGAAGTAGCTGTAAACGCCACTCTGATCTAAACGGTGTTTGTGTTGGCAGCCTGGATCAACAGTCTGTCCCTGGTGATGTGATGGGATGTGTGTCACAGGCTTTGAACCACTGTCTGCTAAACACACAGTTTGAACACTGATCCCAGACTTCAGCACTATTTTCTCACGATATAAGTTGGCTGAATATTTGTGGTTTGATTTGAATTTGATCTTTACTGCAGAAAAGCTCTCTGTCATTATCGTAGCTTCTCCTTAAATCTTCTTCTTCTTCTTAAACCTGAGCTCATGGGCAGGTGTCTTATCCATCCATCACAGATACAGGCTGTCACAATAAGAGTCTCATTATGATCATAGCTCCACCTGTCTACAGATTTTCACAATTAGAGTCCAACTATGATCTCTGAGCTCCTACTGTACCTGAACTGTTGAGTCCCCCTACAGCGTAGATGAGTCCTGTGATGGACGTGCAACACCTCTGTCTGGTCTTGAAGGCGGGCAGGTGGGGACGACGCTCCGGCATCAGGTGGAAATCTTTGGCTTCATCCACCAGGTCTCTGTCAGGGTCAACACTTTAACACCTTCACAAAACTCACCACCTGACAAGGTGGAGGGGTTTACACACACTGCTCAGTGCTCACTGCTCAGTGACTCACCTGCATTTATGGCAGCAGCGTATGAGTTCGTCCTGCTGGACCCGGTCTGACAGGAACTGAGGTCGACACAGAGGAAGTCTGATCTTTGACAGCAGCTCCGGCAGCAGAGACTCCCTCCGGTCCTGGTCATGATGGACCCAGGCCAGCACCGCCTCGAACACCTGCACAGGTACACACATTCAACAACACACCTCAGACACCTGCACAGGTACACACATTCAACAACACACCTCAGACACCTGCACAGGTACACACACTGAGCAGGTGTCAGGCGAGGCGTCTCACCTGTTCCTCTGCCTTGATGTTGAGCTCATCACAGTCGACCAGCTCCAGGACCTCCTCGGTCCTCAGGCCCAGGAACTCCTCGGACAGCGACACCTCCACAAAGTGCTGATGGAGGAAGCTGTTGGCCGAGTCGTACAGCGTTGTGCACATCATGGTCTCCGCAAACTGACGCACGCCCAGACAGTTCTTAGGGTGTAACCTGAGTGCCACACGGGCAGGGAGACAGGTGAAGAGACACAGACAGACAGGTGAGGAGGCAGAGACAGACAGGTGAGGAGGCAGACACAGACAGGTGAGGAGGCAGAGATAGACAGGTGAGGAGGCAGAGACAGACAGGTGAGGAGGCAGAGACAGACAGGTGAGGAGGCAGAGACAGACAGGTGAGGATTATGTTCTGTCAGTCTTTATTGTGTTGTAGGAGGATGGTGTTCCTCTTCTTCCTCTGTGAATTTGGGTGCAGTCATGTGATTTCAAAGTGGACGCTGTGTCATGTGATCATCATGTGATCATCATGTGATCATCATGTGATCATCATCAGGAAAGTAAAGCGCGTTACTTCATAATTATACTGACTCAGGTAGAAGTTAGAGTACGTACCTGAGCGAAAAAATGTCTGGTTAAAAGCTCCTCATTCAGTCAGCACACGTCTTAAATGGAGCAGAACTACAAGTACACACAAGTACACACAAGTACACACAAGTACTCTTACAATCCTGTTCATGAAGTACATTACTCCCAGCGATCAGACGGACCTCACTTTCTCCACACTCACGAATGACTCCTTTGAAAAGCCAATAAAATCTGAACATTTATCATCTCCATGGCAACCAGTCGACTCAGCCTGCTGAGGAAGACCATGTGATCAGGTTGAAAGCTCCGGGAGGAGTTTGGCTCCATCAGCTCAAATCAGACTTGGGTGAGAAGAAAAAGTGTTAAGACCGAAAGCTCCAGTACATCTACTAAATGGACCTGGTGTTGAGATTGTTTCGTCATAGTTTCAGTGACAGGTGAGGAGGGCGACCAGCGGTTTGGGTGCCAGCTAGTCAGAAGCTCCCTGGACTAGTACTATTAGCGTAGATCGTTAACCGCCACACTGGACTGAAGCAGGGCGCCTTCAAACAAACAAACACCACTAACACGTTCATAATTCAAGGCGAGACACAAAAAGACAAAGAAAACGGTTCCTTCCTGTGAAGTCCAGTCCAGGTTTTCCTTTACCAAAAGAAAATATTCCTCTTTTCAGTTCAGAGAATCAATCAGTTTTGTTCATTTGCAAAACCAGCACTGTTCAATTCAAAAGACAAACAGAAGGAAGTGAAAGAAACAAATAAGGAAACTAAAGTACATCTCACCGGGTCACTGTTCACCTGTCCTCTGACTAAAGCACGTGAGTGTAGAATCAGTCTTTTTCTAAACACAGTCTGGTAACACTTTCAGCCAAACCCTGTTCTGAGTCTCTTCATCTCTTTTGGAGTTTACACCTGAAGTTTGGTTCCACATAACCGGAGCTTCAGTTCTGTAAAGTGCACGTGTGCGGTGGCGGGTCACTGACCTCTCCTGCAGGAAGGAGCAGCAGGCGTCTTTGACGTTCTGCAGCTGCAGGAAGCTCGAGCCAATCAGAAGAGACTGGACGTTCTGCTGGTCAATGGCAACATGGCCGCTGTACGCAAAGTTTATGAGAGCCTCCAGAGCACTGCAGGGAGACAGGGAGACTAGTTATAGACTAGTTACACTGGTCTCAGACTGGTTAAACTGGTGTGTGTTACCTGTACTGGTGTGTGTTACCTGTACATTACCTGTACTGGTGTGTGTTACCTGTACATTACCTGTACTGGTGTGTGTTACTTGTACGTTACCTGTACTGGTGTGTGTTACCTGTACGTTACCTGTACAGGTGTGTGTTACCTGTACATTACCTGTACTGGTGTGTGTTACCTGTACATTACCTGTACTGGTGTGTGTTACCTGTACGTTACCTGTACTGGTGTGTGTTACCTGTACTGGTGTGTGTTACCTGTACTGGTGTGTTACCTGTACTGGTGTGTGTTACCTGTACTGGTGTGTGTTATCTGTACTGGTGTGTGTTACCTGTACCGGTGTGTGTTACCTGTACCGGTGTGTGTTATCTGTACCGGTGTATGTTACCTGTACAGGTGTGTGTTACCTGTACTGGTGTGTGTTACCTGTACTGGTGTGTGTTATCTGTACAGGTGTGTGTTACCTGTACTGGTGTGTGTTACCTGTACAGGTGTGTGTTACCTGGGGTCCATTCCCTGCATCAGGATCTCGTCCTGTTTACACTCCACCATGTCGTTGGTGAACATGGCGTGGAAGTACGGGATGGAGGCCGCCAGGATGATCCGGTGAGCGCTGAACTTATGATCCCCGACCTGCAGAGACCACAACAAGCAGTCAGACACGCAGCTCACCTGTACAACTATACGGGAGGGGGGCTCACCTACACAGGTGTACACGAGCACAGGATATCACCTGTGCAGGTGAGCACTGTGTTGTGATCAGATAAAATCTTCAGGCTCAGAGAGGATTACCTGCTACCTGACAGAGGAGACACCGTCAGTAGGTGTGTCTGTACTACTGAACAGGTGAACTGGCCCACAGGTGTATCAGTGCACCGGCAGCTGCTTGACAGGTGAGCTGAGGAGTTTATGAGGAAGCAGACGACTTGACCTTTGGAATGTTGACCTGAAAACACCTGAACTTGTCCTTTAAAATACCGGAAACACCTGCAGCTGTCAACTGACCGGTCACCATGGCAACGCGGCCGTCAACCAGATACCTGCCGCTGCAGGTGTCAGCTGTTTCCGGTGAGCGGCAGGTGAAAGGTTAGCCGCGTTAGCTTTACTGGAGCTGTTGACGTCACGAGCCAGGCTAAACTGGCTGCTAGCTTAAAGTAATAATCCGCCGTTAGCTCAGTGAGTCACAGCGAGCCTCTGCTAGCATGCTGCTAGCTCCACACTGTTAGCCACGGCAGCTAGCCTCCCACTGAGGCTGTTAGCTAGCCAGCGGGCTAACTTCAGTCTCGAGCGCCGTCACTTTTACCTTGAGCGTGACATCACAGAGTTTCCCCTGACGTCGGATCTCCTCCATGACGACATAGCCTCGTGCCGGCAGGTCGTGCACTGAGAAGTGAACTAAATCCTCGAGCTCTTCGCACAGGACGTCTCCCATCGTCAGCAGGAGCGGAGGAGCGGCGCGGAATGAGCCTCCGGGCCGCCGTACACAGCCAGCAACGGAAACTACGACATTTCCGGCACAGCCTACACAATAAAAGCCCCCGTCTCTGTGTTAAAAGTACTCAGTGTGTATGATTGTGTTCAGCAAGAGCCCTAACCCTAAGAAATAATAAAGAACATAAAATATGTATTTAAAAAAATATAAAATAAAAAATCAAGAATACAAAAAAAGAATGAAGAGTTTGATGATCATCCTGCTAAACCTGCCCGGGGCTTGATTGTCACAGGACAGACTGCCAGATGGACCATCTGTTTGAAGCTTTTATAACTTTTGCTCGGTTTTTATTGTGAAACTGTCGGCCAACCAAAGAGCAGCTCGAGACAAAGAAAGAGACCAAAACCACACCTGTAGGAAAAAAACAAAGAAAACTTTTATTCACACATTTGTGTTGGACACATGAACACAACACGGACCTGTGCAGCTCCAACGTCACCACGGCGTTCAGGGAACGAGATGAGAACATGAGAACAAACGGTCACACTGAAGCCAGCAGAAGTGTGGACGATGGCGTGGTGCATTCAGGAACGTCAGTCGGTTCATAAAAACAATCAGAGGGCAACCATCCAGGTAAAGAGACATCTGGACAACAGATGACCCCCCAGACCTCCCAGATCGGAACAAAAGACAGTCGGGTGGGGGGGGGGGGGTCAGTTAGAATTAGCATTAGCTGCTAACATTACCGTCACTGGCCTTGTGCTGAAGCAGTGAAGGAGAAAGAAAATTCCTCCTGAGACACAAGACAGGTGAGAGAGAAGAGTGTGTGTGTGTGTTTATATGGATTATGAGGACGTAAACGTGTCCACACACTCATTTTATGGGGACTCACCTCGACAAGTCCCCAAATCTCAGTGGTTGAAGGTTCATGTCTTCAAGAAATGAATGTAAGTCAATATGAAGTCCTCTTAAGTATGAGTGTGCATGTTCTACGCCGACAGGTCGCTGTTGTCGAACCGTTCTTGGTTGTACAACTCGGCGACCACCTTGCGTCCTCCAAACCAGCGGTGGTTGAGCGCCTGGATGGCTCGATTCATCTCCGCCACCTCTGAAAACTCCACAAAGATCTTAACGATGATGTCGGCGTCGTCCTCCTCACCCTGACGTTCCTGGTAGATGATGACACGCTTCACCTGTCCGAACTTCCCACACTCCTCGGTGACCTCACCCTCCAGGTCATCGTCAATGTCGTCGGGTCCGACCATGTTCCTCAGGACCATGACGGTGGACTGATGGGGTCAGAGAGAAAAGGTCGATCACAGAGAACCCAGAAATTACTGATGGTCCTCAAATTGACTTCACTCTGTCTGTGAAACGGTCCACTGACAGGCTCAGAGTGTTATTCTAAGTGTGTGACAGCATCATGGAAAGGATCCCTACAGAGAGAGACCTGGAAGATCCTTTTGGTTTAACCACAAACAGCACACACACCAGACTACATTCACTAAAACAGGGATTTTAGAGCTGCTAGAGTGTTGGTGTGACTTTGGTGTTTGAAACAATTAGTTAGGATCCAACGCAACACTCTGTAGGGATCTTTCGTATTAAGTTACTTATTTCTTTACATTTGTTAGCTAAAATATTTCTTGCTCCTGGGGGGTCTAAACCTGTACCTCCTGCTTGCGGAGCAGTTTCCTCATCACCATGTGCCTAGTGCTGCTGCCGCTGATGCTCATGTGCTCCTGCTCCCTGAGCGGCTCTGTGGCTCCGTCCTGCTGCGCCTCTTGCTGACGCTCCTCTTTCCTCTTCGCCTCAGAGCCCAGAGCCGCCGCCGGCGCCGGGGGCGTGGCCAGCACCGGGTTCACCAAGCCAACCTGAGGCAGGCCGGGTCGAGCTGGGGTCACACCTGTAACGGAACAGGAAGAAGAGGGTGGTGAGACAGGTGGCGGGGTCCGGTCTCGTCTACCTACATTAGGTGCACTGCTTTAACACGCCCATGCCGCCCTGCTCAGGAGACGGGTGGAGCTAAATCCAAAACGCTTCCACCGTCTTCAATCAGCAGTAAACGCAGGTATGAACTCCACCCACTGAGGGGGGGTCACCACCCAACAGAGAGCTATAACAAGCTCACCCTCAGACCGAGGGCTTCCACCTGTCCTCCCTCTGGTCACCTGTGCACACCCGACAGTAACTCTCATGATGAAGTAAACTCTGCTGTCAGCTGTCAGAAGAAGAGAGTTACTTTCTCGCTCTCCTTCTTCGTGTCTGATTAAACACTCGTTCCTTCAGAGTGTCAGACGCTCTGCTCTCAGCACACAAGAACAAAAACAGCCACAACACAAAGAGTCACGTCAGCAAACCCGTTAAACAGAACCGGTCCTCTGTGTGCACTCAGGTGGGGGGGCGGAACACAGGTAACACACCGTGGCTGGGGTCTACCTGTGTGTCCCTACCTGTGATGACACCCGGGGCCTGAGCAGCCATGACAGCCTGAGGGAGTCCTCCCAGCTGCTGAGAGAGGAGCGCCGGTCCGGCCAGAGCACCGAGCACCGACACTCCCACGGCCTCCTGAACGCATCACAGAACAAAACATATTTACAACTGAGGAGAATAAATAAAATACTGTGATAAATAAATAAATACTGTGATAAATAAATACTGTGATAAATAAATACTGTGATAAATAAATAAATAAATACTGTGATAAATAAATAAATACTGTGATAAATAAATAAATAAATACTGTGATAAATAAATACTGTGATAAATACATGAAATACTGTGATAAATAAATAAATACTGTGATAAATAAATAAATACTGTGATAAATACATGAAATACTGTGATAAATAAATAAATACTGTGATAAATAAATAAATACTGTGATAAATAAATAAATACTGTGATAAATAAATAAATAAATACTGTGATAAATACTCTGTACCACCACATTATTATTACATAATTTGCATTTTCAGTCTATGTGGTCGGTGGGCGGAGCTCCATGACCCACCTGAGCTGTGATCTTGGCGGTGGCGGCGGCGGCGGCCACGGCGGCGGCGGTGGGGAGCCCTCCAGGCGCCATCGGCGTGAGGAGGGGTACGGGCGGCGTCACGGCCTTCCCCACCCGCAGATACTGACCCCCCAGGTCGAACAGGTTCATGGAGGCGACGGCGTCCTGAGACGACTGAGCTTTCTCGTACTCTGGAGACAAAACCAAATGTCTGAAAATCCAGATTGTCCTTCGGGACAGAAACAGTCGGCGCTGTAACGGCGGCAGCTGTGGAGCGTGAACGCTGCAGCAGGTTAGAAAAGCTCTCAGGTAATATGGCAGCCAGTGGGGCAGCCGGGGGCCTCTTCCTGTTTCTGGGGCCAAGTTTTGCTACGTTCTGATGCGTGAGTGGTGAGTCTGAGTTTCACTCTGCGGACCTGAGAGCGAGTTCAAGGCAAAACTTTCACATGAACTTTTGAACGGCGACGGTGGAAAAGGCGTGACTGGCGTGAAGGTTGGAGCGACGTCCTGAATGAGGACAAGACGTGGAACATTTTGACTGGTGAATGTATGACGGAGAAAAGGTTAAAGACACGAGTGGGAAAAGTCACGGCACACCTTCCTCACCGGGCCGAGCACTCTGAGGTCCCAGTGTTTAAAGAGCCTGTTTTAACCTCCTACAGGACGCCGTCACACTCGTGTGTCTCTGGTGGACAGACCGCGCTCCGGTCACCTGACCGCCGTTAGCGCTGCTCACCGATGAAGCCGTAGCCTTTGTGACGCCCGGTGGTCGGCTCGCGGGCCAGCATGCACGACTTGATCTTCCCGAAGGCCTCGAAGACGCTCTTGATGTCGTCATCGGAGAGGTCGGGGTGGACGGACGCCACGTAGATCCTGTTAAAGGCCCGCGCCTCCTCCGCCAGCTGGTCGATGATCGGCTGAGCCTGGCCGATGTTACTGGGCCTCCCGACCTGCAAGACGCGCCGCAGTTTAACTTTTAAACTAGTTTAAACTGGTTTAGCTGGTTTAACCTGGTTAAAAGCAGTCTGTCCTGGTCAGTGGCGGTCAAACTGGACTCACCTTGATGTTTCTGCCTCCGAGGACGACGGAGTTCATCTGCTCCAGAGCCAGCTGAGCCGCCTCCGGCATCTCGTACTCTACGAAGGCGAAACCCTGCAGAGACACACCAAGATTTAACGAGCCGAGAGGGGACGCCACGGCGCCGGTGAGGTAAACAGAGGTGCTGCAGGTGTGCTGACGGCCGCCGTCACATTACATTTTTATTGGGAGACGGAATCTCCACGGCAACAGGAGCAGAAAGGACCAGACCACCTCAATTTAAAACTGCGGTCTGAGCTGTTGTCATGACGCCGCCATGACATCACGGACCGCAGCAGAGGTCACCATTGTGAATGGATGATGAAGGAGATGATGATGAAGATGCAGACAGCGTGCGCTGGCGTCTGACCTTGTGTTTCATGGTGACGGAGTCCCAGGACATGTCGATGCTTTTGATTGGTCCAAATGGGGCGAAGGCCTGGCGGATGGTGTCCTCCCCCAGCTCGTAGTAGATCGACCCCACGTACACGCGACACATGATGGCGAGGGCCCTCTGACGCTGAGCCGCCACCTGCACCAGACAGGAAGTAACACACCTGCACCTCGGCCACCCCCTGACCTCGCCTGGTGGGGTCTGACCTTGAGGGAGGGGACGGGGGGGGTCTGACCTTTACTCACCGACTGGAGGGGAGACAGAGCGTCTCCCAGACCCATGGAGAGAGACGCCATCTGGGGGGGGACAGGTGTGTGTTACATGATGGTCCTGTTATTTAGTAAATTCTACTTTGCTTTGATTTTCAGTTGTTTATGCTTTGACACTGACAGGTGGAGGTGTGTTTACCTGTGCTACCTGTGGAGGTGTGTTTACCTGTGGTACCTGTGGACAGGTGGAGGTGTGTTTACCTGTGCTACCTGTGGAGGTGTGTTTATCTGTGGTACCTGTGGACAGGTGGAGGTGTGTTTACCTGTGCTACCTGTGGAGGTGTGTTTATCTGTGGTACCTGTGGACAGGTGGAGGTGTGTTTACCTGTGCTACCTGTGGAGGTGTGTTTACCTGTGGTACCTGTGGACAGGTGGAGGTGTGTTTACCTGTGCTACCTGTGGAGGTGTGTTTATCTGTGGTACCTGTGGACAGGTGGAGGTGTGTTTACCTGTGCTACCTGTGGACAGGTGGAGGTGTGTTTACCTGTGCTACCTGTGGACAGGTGGACAGGTGGAGGTGTGTTTACCTGTGGTACCTGTGGACAGGTGGAGGTGTGTTTACCTGTGGTACCTGTGGACAGGTGGAGGTGTGTTTACCTGTGGTACCTGTGGACAGGTGGAGGTGTGTTTACCTGCAGGCTAGTGAGCTGCTGCTGCTGAGCCAGAGTCTGTTTGACCAGGACGCTCTTGATGCTCTGCTCCATGGCGTACTTCTTGGCCTACAGACAGGAAGCAGGAAGCAGCCAATCACGGCTCACATTACACAACCTGGTGTGTGTGTGTGTGTGTGTGTGTGTGTGAGTGTGTGTGTTACCCTCTGCAGCGCCTCCTGCTGGTTGGGGGTGAGCGGCGGCAGGCCCAGCTTGGTGGTGCTGCTCTGTCCGTTCTCCATGATGAGAGCCGGCCCCCCCTGTCACCACAGGTGAACAAAACAAACACACCCTCAGGTCTTCTTCAGCACATTCAGCTGCTCCCGATGCAGCGACAGCTCACTGCTGCCCCCGGTGGCCATCGCAGCCCCCCCCCCAGGTTCCTCCAGCAGCCTCAGGTGAGGCAGACCTCAGTGATGAAGATGAAGCTTGGTGTTTGCAATAAATATGCAGTTTAAATCTTTAAAGTCGAGCTGACGACAGGAACAGAACGTCTAATAATGAACCTGATCAATACTTTAACAGAAACACAGCTGTCAGACGTGATGTCACCAGACACCTCAAGGGGGAGTCCAATCAAACATGACGTCATTAGAGTCTGTTTACAGGAAACACGTCATCAACACGGCGCTCTCTTATTAATTATATGATCAGTTAACCCCCTGGTCAGAACACGTGACTGACTCTCTGCTAGCTTAGCTTCAGCTAAAAGGAGCGTCACTGACATTAGCATTAGCTTAGCATGGCTCCATCAGAGCGGATAAATAAAGAAAAAAAAAAGTTTCCCTCTTACGGCGGAAACGGTCACCGCCATACGGCCGACCTCCGGCCAAACCCCGGCTCCCTCAGGTCCGGCTCTCCGGGCTCCCGTCTCTCCGGGCTCCCGGCTCTCCGGGCTCCCGTCTCTCCGGGCTCCCGAGTCCCGGCTCTCCGGGGCTCCGGGCTCCGGGTCTCTGGCTCTGAGAGCGGTTTTATCTTTAGATGCTTCTTGCTTGTTGTTTGTTTGCGTTTCAGTTCTCCAACACAGCAGCAATACTTCCGTCTACGTCACATCCTCTGACTGGGGTGTCAAAATAAAAGATATAATGGGTCATAATTATATTAATAAAACAAAAATTTATTAATTGATTAACTGACGGTGAAATTAATAAATGAGCGACGAAATTAATGAATAAGAAATACGACAAATATATGTGTGTGTGTGAGTGTGTGAGTGTGTGGGTGTGTGTGTGTGTATGTGTGTGAGTGTGTGGGTGTGTGTGTGTGTGTGTGTGTGTGTGTGTGAGTGTGTGTGTGTGAGTGTGTGGGTGTGTGTGGAGGGATGTTGTTGCTAAAGAAGTTCTTATTCTTCTGAATGATTGAAGTTTGTTCATGAGGTTGTTTGAGACTCCGAAGCTCCGACTGTGAAAACGTCCATTAAACTGGTTTAAATAAAGTTTTCACAGAAGAAAAACGTTTAGTTTGTTTAGGCTTTTAATGATTGATAGATTGATTCATTAATGTTTCCGACTTAATTAAAACACTTGAAACAGGACAAACATCAACACATTATTATTCTCACACGTCTTCAGTGAAGGCCGCCGCTCACATCAGACAGCACACTGCAGTAAGTGATCAATAACTAATCAATACCTGATCAGCGCCAACTGCTGCTTTCATCCTCCATACGCTAACATTAGCTTTTCTGTTAACATTCCTCTCCAGCTGTCTGAGCTGTCTCCGTCAGTTTGAGGCTAACTGCTACAGCTGGTTACCATGGAGACGTTCTCTTGTTTTAATCTCAGAGGAACCAAAAAGTCCCCAGAACCTCCAGCTCACTCAGCTCAGGATTCATAACTGCGATAAATAAGTGATTCAGAGTGCCCACATTATTCTAAGTTCCACATGTTTAGATCCTCAGATCAGGTGGTTTTACTGAGAGCTCCGGGTTCTAAGGAGTCAAAACCCAACAACCAGATTATCCGAGATGAGAACCATCTGCTCAGAGTCCCAATCTAGAACCTAAAACAGGAGCTCTGCATGTAAAGGAGTGTTCTTTGTTGGTTCTACAGGTTGGAGTTGAAGTAAAAGTTTCTCGGGTATGTTTGATGTAGAACCCAGCTGTGTGGCAGAGATCAGTTCTTTGAAGTGTTCAAGAACTCAATGACAGGGTTCTTTAAGTCAGTTCCGGTTTTAGTTCTGTAGAACGTTCTAGAGGTCTGTGTGTGGAAGATGTAGAACCGTGTGATGGTCTTAGAGCTCCAGATTCTGGACCTGACAGTGGGGAACATTTTAGAACTACATGGGTGTGATGTACAACTCAGAGGGGGGAGGAGGGATTCTAGAACCAACAAAGAGAATGTTTCTAGAACTGCTGTTAGAGTTCTATTTAGAGTTCCACGTGCAGAAATGTTTTGGATGTCAATGTCAGTGAGGTTCTACAGTTGGGATGTTTAATGTCCCCTAAAGTGATCCTTCCCCATAAAGAATAGCTCAAATGTCCACGTGTGTATTTGAATGTTCTAGAACCCCAAGTGGAGTAACAGTTCCCAACCAGGACACAGAGGGTTCTACAACAGCTGAGCAGAGTTCCCTCCTCATAAACACCTGAGGTCTAAGGTTAAATCAGGGTTCCACATCTATGAGGAGGAAGGTTTAGAGGGTTCTGGACCTCTAAGATGGAGACAAGGTGACTGTAGAACTTGAACCAGGGTGTAGACAAGTGTGGGAGGGCTGGGCTAGAATGATGGTGGTAGAACCCATCGAAAAGAACATTTAAGAACATCAGAGGGTTTGGTGAAATGTTGTAGGAGCAGAACTATGAATGTTCATTCTGGAAGGTTCGTGACCTCCTGAACAATTGTGATTTCAGAACTCCAGACCGACGATATTTTGGATTCGCGTGAGAGTGCTGGGACTGTTTTGGTGTTAGACGGTCCATCAGAGGGTTCTAGAAAGGCATTCCTCCAGAGATCTGGCGAGCAACCTGCTCGTCCGGGGTCTCCTCCTTTTCCTTCCTCTCCTGGTTCCAGTCCTTCAGACCCTCTGGCAGCGTTGTGTCCTCGTCCACGCCGCCGGTTCCCTCCACAAACTCCTCATATGTTGACTTCTCAGCAAACGGTCGTTTTCCCAGGAGCTCCACCATGTCGCTCTTATCCAGAACCTCCTTCTCCAGCAGCCGCAGCGCTACCTGCGGGACAACGCAGGAACACAAAGAACCAGGTCAGCACTCCACTCCACTGCCTGGAGCTTTGCATGAAGCCAAGACCCAGAACATTCTGAGCAGGGTTCTACGGTCAGAGGGTTTCAGGGCTGTACGTTAAAAGGCGAGTGGACCTCCCAACACAAGAATGTTCTAGGTTCTAGGTGAAGGTTGAGAGTCTCATCGTGTCCTCACAGTAGCGACTGATCCCGTCTGACTGCTTCCTGTCGGTCCGTCCTCAGTGGGCACCGTTTTGACCTGAACTTTACTTCCTGTTTCTGTGTCCTCTGGTCGCTACAGGGTTTGTTTCCATGGTGACAGACGGACTCAGTCTGGACGGAGAGCGTCTGCTGTTACAGGATGTGACTGTCGGACGCTCTGCGGCTGTGAGGACACGGTGTTAAAGGGTTCTCTGTCTTCTCAATGAACAAGCATAACAGAGAATCTTTTCCTCCTAAACTAGAACTCTGATATTAGAATCTAGATCATTTCTGAGAAGAATCTTTTCAAAATAAGCTCTAAAACCTAAAACCTTCACTTCAGATTTTATCATGGGAGGATCTATTTATTTTTTTTCTATGTCAGGGTTTTAATTTATAAGGAAAAAATAGCTATTATAGTTGAACACCAGGCAGAGAACAGTGATTATGATGTAGAACGTTAAAACAAACGTTCAAGCATTCGACACAGAGAACAGTTTCAGAACTGTTATTTATTCTGTTCTAGGCAGAACTCTAAAAAAAAAACCTAGTGAGAGACCAAAGGGTTCCACTGATTCTTTGGTGTTCCCACTGTTGGGCTCTATAGATAAGAAAAAAAAGAGAATCCGGAAGAGAACCCGTTGTCCAGCAGAAGGGTCTAGAGAGGCATCCTCATATCTAGAAACTTCTGCTGGAGTCATGCTGCCGCTGTGAAACCCTGTTCTGCATCCAGAACCTGTTCTACATGGAGCTCCAGAACCAGCTGTTCTCCGTCCATACAGACCAGAACAGAGCCAGGCCGCGAACCCTGTGGGGTTCTGGCTGCTGTTCTGACCCCTGTGGGCGTCTGTACCTTCTCCACCTCTGCCTTCTTGTCGCTCAGTAGGCGGTGCGTCCGCTGGTACGCCTCGCTGATCAGGCCGCGGACCTCGCTGTCGATGAGGCGAGCCGTGGCCTCGCTGTACGGCTTCTCCAGAACCATCTCGCCCTGCCGGGGCAGGTCGAAGGACACCTGACCTACCTTCGCGTTCATCCCGAACTGGACAATCTGCAGTAGAACGCAGGAAAAGGAAATACACCATCAGCTGGTTTTACCTCCGTCAGGTTCCACATTCTCTCACTTCCTGCTGACCTCTGACCCCCGTGTGACCTCTGACCTGAGCATAGGCGCTCTGGGTGACCTTGCGGAGGTCGTCCTGAGCGCCGGTGGTGATGCGTCCGAAGAAGATCTCCTCAGAGACGCGCCCCCCCAGAGTCATACACATGCGGTCCAGCAGCTGCTCTTTGGTGTACAGGTACTGCTCCTTAGGCAGGTACTGAGCGTAACCCAGACCCTTCCCTCTGGGAATGATGGACACCTGCACAGGTAACAAATACAGGCTCTAAAACACCCGGGCAGCTGAAGTCGTGGTCAACAATCATTCGTTCAACGTTTGGAACATTTTTCAGTTCGTCAAATAACTGAATTGGACTTTCAAGTGATGAGAAGTGCCGACACGTCCACCACCTGAGAGCCGGATCAGACACACCAGCTAAACATTGATAAGAGTGACCTTTAGCAGTGGGTCGGCGTGCTCCAGGAACCATCCGGCAATGGCGTGACCGGCCTCGTGATACGCCACCGTCTTCTTCTCCTCCGGCTGCAGGACCTGAGTCTTCTTTTCCAGACCTCCAACACAAACATAACAAAAGTTATTCCTCATGTTTCACTGAGCCTGAACATCGTTGCTTCATGTGTTCAAGCAGAACTTCTGAACCTTCTACACCTTCTAAACCCTTCTGAACCCTTCTGAACCTTCTACACCTTCTAAACCCTTCTGAACCCTTCTGAACCTTCTACACCTTCTAAACCCTTCTGAACCTTCTACACCTTCTAAACCCTTCTGAACCCTTCTGAACCTTCTACACCTTCTAAACCCTTCTGAACCTTCTGAACCTTCTAAACCCTTCTGAACCTTCTGAACCTTCTACACCTTCTAAAGCCTTTAAACCTTCTACACCTTCTAAACCCTTTAAACCTTCTACACCTTTTAAACCCTTTAAACCTTCTACACCTTCTAAACCCTTTAAACCTTCTACACCTTTTAAACCCTTTAAACCTTCTATACCTTCTAAACCTTTTAAACCCTTTAAACCTTCTACACCTTCTACACCTTTTAAACCCTTTAAACCTTCTATACCTTCTAAACCTTTTAAACCCTTTAAACCTTCTACACCTTCTACACCTTTTAAACCCTTTAAACCTTCTACACCTTCTAAACCTTTTAAACCCTTTAAACCTTCTACACCTTCTAAACCTTCTAAACCCTTTAAACCTTCTACACCTTCTAAACCTTTTAAACCCTTTAAACCTTCTACACCTTCTAAACCTTCTAAACCCTTTAAACCTTCTACACCTTCTAAACCTTTTAAACCCTTTCAACCTTCTACACCTTCTAAACCTTTTAAACCCTTTCAACCTTCTACACCTTCTAAACCTTTTAAACCCTTTAAACCTTCTACACCTTCTAAACCCTTTAAACCTTCTACACCTTTTAAACCCTTTAAACCTTCTACACCTTTTAAACCCTTTAAACCTTCTACACCTTCTAAACCCTTTAAACCTTCTACACCTTCTAAACCCTTTAAACCTTCTACACCTTCTAAACCCTTTAAACCTTCTACACCTTTTAAACCCTTTAAACCTTCTACACCTTCTAAACCCTTTAAACCTTCTACACCTTCTAAACCCTTTAAACCTTCTACACCTTTTAAACCCTTTAAACCTTCTACACCTTTTAAACCCTTTAAACCTTCTATACCTTCTAAACCTTTTAAACCCTTTAAACCTTCTACACCTTCTACACCTTTTAAACCCTTTAAACCTTCTACACCTTCTAAACCTTTTAAACCCTTTCAACCTTCTACACCTTCTAAACCTTTTAAACCCTTTAAACCTTCTACACCTTCTAAACCTTTTAAACCCTTTAAACCTTCTACACCTTCTAAACCCTTTAAACCTTCTACACCTTTTAAACCCTTTAAACCTTCTAAACCTTTAAAACCTTCTACACCTTCTAAACCTTTTAAACCCTTTAAACCTTCTACACCTTCTAAACCCTTTAAACCTTCTAAACCTTTTAAACCCTTTAAACCTTCTACACCTTCTAAACCCTTTAAACCTTCTACACCTTTTAAACCCTTTCCAACCTTCTAAACCCTTTAAACCTTCTAAACCCTTTAAACCTTTTAAATCTTCTAAACCTTTCAAACCCTTTCCAACCTTCTAAACCCTTTAAACCTTCTACACCTTCTAAACCCTTTAAACCTTCTACACCTTCTAAACCTTTTAAACCTTCTACACCTTTTAAACCTTCTAAACTTTCTAAACCTTTCAAACCCTTTAAACCTTCTAAACCTTTTAAACTTTCTAAACCTTTTAAACCTTCTAAACCCTTTAAACCTTCTAAACCTTTTAATTCTTCTAAACCTTTTAAATCTTCTAAACCTTTCAAACCCTTTAAACCTTCTAAACCCTTTAAACCTTCTAAACTTTCTAAACCTTTCAAACCCTTTAAACCTTCTAAACCCTTTAAACTTTCTAAACCTTTCAAACCCTTTAAACCTTCTAAACCCTTTAAACTTTCTAAACCTTTTAAACCCTTTAAACCTTCTACACCTTCTAAACCTTTTAAACCTTCTACACCTTTTAAACCTTCTAAACTTTCTAAACCTTTCAAACCCTTTAAACCTTCTAAACCTTTTAAACTTTCTAAACCTTTTAAACCTTCTAAACCCTTTAAACCTTCTAAACCTTTTAATTCTTCTAAACCTTTTAAATCTTCTAAACCTTTCAAACCCTTTAAACCTTCTAAACCCTTTAAACCTTCTAAACCTTTCAAACCCTTTAAACCTTCTAAACCCTTTAAACTTTCTAAACCTTTCAAACCCTTTAAACCTTCTAAACCCTTTAAACTTTCTAAACCTTTTAAACCCTTTAAACCTTCTAAACCCTTTAAACCTTTCAAACCTTCTAAACCCTTTAAACCTTCTACACCTTTTAAACCTTCTAAACCTTTTAAACCTTCTACACCTTTTAAACCTTCTAAACCCTTTAAACCTTCTACACCTTTTAAACCCTTTAAACCTTCTAAACCTTTTAAACCTTCTAAACTTTCTAAACCTTTTAAATCCTTTAAACCTTCTACACCTTCTAAACCTTTTAAACCCTTTAAACCTTCTACACCTTCTAAACCCTTCTACACCTTCTAAACCCTTTAAACCTTCTACACCTTTTAAACCTTCTACACCTTCTAAACCTTTTAAACCCTTTAAACCTTCTACACCTTCTAAACCCTTTAAACCTTCTACACCTTTTAAACCTTCTAAACCTTTCAAACCCTTTCCAACCTTCTAAACCCTTTAAACCTTCTAAACCCTTTAAACCTTTTAAATCTTCTAAACCTTTCAAACCCTTTCCAACCTTCTAAACCCTTTAAACCTTCTAAACTTTCTAAACCTTTCAAACCCTTTAAACCTTCTAAACCCTTTAAACTTTCTAAACCTTTCAAACTCTTTAAACCTTCTAAACCCTTTAAACCCTCTAAACCTTTTAAACCTTCTAAACCTTTTAAACCCTTTAAACCTTCTAAACCTTTTAAACCTTCTAAACCTTTCAAACTTTCTAAACCTTTCGAACCTTTTAAACCTTCTAAACTTTCTAAACCTTTCAAACTCTTTAAACCTTCTAAACCCTTTAAACCCTCTAAACCTTTTAAACCTTCTAAACCTTTTAAACCCTTTAAACCTTCTAAACCTTTTAAACTTTCTAAACCTTTTAAACCTTCTAAACCTTTTAAACCTTTCAAACTTTCTAAACCTTTTAAACCTTTCAAACTTTCTAAACCTCTCAAACCTTCTAAACCTTTTAAACCTTCTAAACCTTTTAAACCTCCTAAACCTTTCAAACTTTCTAAACCTTTCGAACCTTTTAAACCTTCTAAACTTTCTAAACCTTTCAAACTTTCTAAACCTTTTAAACCTTTCAAACTTTCTAAACCTTCTAAACTTTCTAAACCTTTCAAACCCTTTAAACCTTCTAAACCTTTCAAACTTTCTAAACCTTTTAAACCTTTCAAACCTTCTAAACCTTTTAAACCTTCTAAACTTTCTAAACCTTTCAAACTTTCTAAACCTTTCAAACCTTCTAAACCCTTTAAACCTTCTAAACTTTCTAAACCTTTCAGACTTTCTAAACCTTTTAAACTTTCTAAACCTTTCTAAACCTTTTAAACCTTCTAAACTTTCTAAACCTTCTAAACCTTTTAAACCTTCTAAACCCCGTCTGAACACATATTATTATTATTATAATATCGCTCTCTGCACACACCAGACTGCATTCATCCAGACTTTTGGTTCATAGCGTTCATTTAACACGTCTTCATGTTCTCTGCCTTCTGATTGGTCAGACAGTCTCCTGCACCAGTGACACGTGGTCTCACCTCCGATGACTCTCTCGATGGCCTGTTCAAAGTGTTTCTGGTTGATGGCGTCTGACAGGTGGCGAGCGGCGATCAGAGCCGCCTCGTTACAGACGTTCGCGATGTCCGCACCTGACGGAGGACAGACAGAGGACGTCAGAGGACAGACGGAGAACATCAGAGGACAGACGGAGGACGACGGAGGACGACGGAGGACAGACGGAGAACGACAGAGGACAGACGGAGAACACCAGAGGACAGACGGAGAACATCAGAGGACAGACGGAGGACGACGGAGGACGTCAGGGGACAGACGGAGGACGTCAGGGGACAGACGGAGGACGTCAGAGGACATCAGAGGACGACGGAGGACATCAGAGGACGACGGAGGACAGACGGAGAACATCAGAGGACAGACGGAGGACATCAGAGGATAGACGGAGGACGACGGAGGACATCAGAGGACGACGGAGGACATCAGAGGACGACGGAGGACATCAGAGGACAGACGGAGGACGTCAGAGGACAGACGGAGGACGTCAGAGGACAGACGGAGGACGTCAGAGGACGACGGAGAACATCAGAGGACAAACGGAGGACATCAGAGGACAGACAGAGGACATCAGAGGACATCAGAGGACGACGGAGGACGACGGAGGACGACAGAGGACATCAGAGGACAGACGGAGGACATCAGAGGACAGACGGAGGACGACAGAGGACAGACGGAGAACGTCAGAGGACAGGCGGAGGACGTCAGAGGACAGACGGAGGACGGAGGAGGACGTCAGGGGACGACGGAGGACATCAGAGGACAGACGGAGGACGACAGAGGACAGACGGAGAACATCAGAGGACAGACGGAGGACATCAGAGGACAGACGGAGGACGACGGAGGACATCAGAGGACAGACGGAGGACGTCAGAGGACAGACGGAGGACGACGGAGGACATCAGAGGACAGACGGAGGACGTCAGAGGACAGACGGAGGACGTCAGAGGACAGACGGAGGACGTCAGAGAACATCAGAGGACAAACGGAGGACATCAGAGGACAGACAGAGGACATCAGAGGACAGACGGAGGACGACAGAGGACAGACGGAGGACATCAGAGGACAGACGGAGACCATCAGAGGACAGACGGAGGACATCAGAGGACAGACGGAGGACGACGGAGGACATCAGAGGACAGACGGAGCCCCAGAGTGAGAGGAGGTGGAGGGATGATCCCACCTGACACAGTTTACCTGAGAATCCAGGTGTGAGGGCGGCCATCTTCTTGGCTAGAGCGTCTTTGTCCAGGTCCGCGGCGAGCTTCAGAGGACGCAGGTGGACTTTAAAGATGGACGCCCGTCCTTTGATGTCAGGAGGACCTGAGACAGCAGAGACGCCCTTCAGTCTCTCAGCAGCTGGACGAGCTCTAATCCTGTTTATCGTTAATCTGAACTATCGGTCTGATGTTTGTTATTATGATCATTACTATCACTAATATTAAAGTTAGCACTGTGCAGCTGGATCAGACCTGGACCTGTCAATCTACCTTTAGGTACAGCTGTTTATTTACAGGGATGTCTCCCCCAGGGACGAACCCCAGGACAGACCTAGAGACAGACTCTAGGACAGACCCCGGGACAGACCCCGGGACAGACCCAGAGACAGACCCCGGGACAGACCCAGAGACAGACCCAGAGACAGACTCTAGGACAGACCCAGAGACAGACCCAGAGACAGACCCAGAGACAGACCCAGAGACAGACTCTAGGACAGACCCAGAGACAGACTCTAGGACAGACCCAGGGACAGACCCTGGGACAGACTCTAGGACAGACTCTAGGACAGACCCAGAGACAGACCCTGGGACAGACCCAGGGACAGACTCTAGGACAGACCCAGGGACAGACTCTAGGACAGACCCCGGGACAGACCCAGAGACAGACCCCGGGACAGACCCAGAGACAGACCCAGGGACAGACCCAGGGACAGACCCAGAGACAGACCCAGAGACAGACCCAGAGACAGACTCTAGGACAGACCCAGAGACAGACCCAGGGACAGACCCAGGGACAGACCCAGGGACAGACCCAGGGACAGACCCCGGGACAGACCCCAGGACAGACCCCAGGACAGACCCAGAGACAGACCCAGAGACAGACCCAGAGACAGACCCCAGGACAGACCCAGAGACAGACTCTAGGACAGACCCAGGGACAGACCCTGGGACAGACTCTAGGACAGACTCTAGGACAGACCCAGAGACAGACCCTGGGACAGACCCAGGGACAGACTCTAGGACAGACCCAGGGACAGACTCTAGGACAGACCCCGGGACAGACCCAGAGACAGACCCCGGGACAGACCCAGAGACAGACCCAGAGACAGACCCAGGGACAGACCCAGAGACAGACCCAGAGACAGACTCTAGGACAGACCCAGAGACAGACCCTGGGACAGACCCTGGGACAGACCCAGGGACAGACCCTGGGACAGACCCTGGGACAGACCCAGGGACAGACCCAGGGACAGACCCAGGGACAGACCCCGGGACAGACCCCAGGACAGACCCCAGGACAGACCCCAGGACAGACCCAGAGACAGACCCAGAGACAGACCCCAGGACAGACCCAGGACAGACCCAGAGACAGACCCCAGGACAGACCCCGGGACAGACCCAGGGACAGACCCAGGGACAGACCCAGGGACAGACCCAGGGACAGACCCCGGGACTGTTGTCATGGTAAGGGTTTTTCTCACCGATGTAGATCTGTCTGTCGAAGCGTCCGGGCCTCATCAGAGCCGGGTCCAGGATGTCCGGTCGGTTGGTTCCTGCTAGAACCACGACGTTGGTCGCTGTGTTGAACCCTGACAGAACAGAGAGGAGTGAGATCTCTGACTTCCTGTCACTTCACTCTGTGACTGCTGATCACTAAAGTTACTTTCACGTTACATGCTTTATGCCACTAATGATAAGACCATGGAGGTATTTTCACAAGGGGATTAATAAAGGATCAATAAAGGCCTCTTTAAGATGGACTTTATTGATCCCCCATCGGGGAAAAGTTACAATTTAGCCAGTTAGTGTGAGTTATTCTGGTGTCTCAGCCACAGAAAGGTCAGTTCCCTCACGCATTTTTCACCTGTGCATTGATTTATCTGAAAGTCAACGGACCCAAAGGACCTTTACTGAGTCTTGCGACAGATTTGTTCGCCTTAGCTTTGATTCTGTTTTTAGTAACTCGCTGCAGCGGTGAACAGAGTGAGCGGGAACTTTTTTCTTTGGAATGTTTTTTGGGAGTTCTGATTCCCTGCAGTAAGTGGTGTGTGTCCGGTCCTCTACTCCGCTACAGACAGCTGCACTGTGGATAATACGGACTGGCCCTTTAATTGGATCCTGATCAATGAGGTCACTCTCCTCCCATGATTCCCCCGTTTCCCATGATTCCCCTGTGCCCCACCGTCCATCTCCACCAGCAGCTGGTTCAGCGTGTTCTCCTGCTCGCTCTGTCCTCCAAAGTTTCCTCGTCCTCGTTTACGCCCCACGGCGTCGATCTCATCGATGAAGAGGATGCAGGGAGCGTTCTTCCTCGCCATCACAAACAGATCCCTCACCTGCACAGGAAGTGACATCATGATGACTGTGGGGTTAGAGATGCTCTGTGTTTGTCTCTTCATACTCAGCAATGATGACTCTAGCACAGCGTAGGTTTACGCTCCTCACTTCACCAAGAGCAACTACACACCATCTGAACGGCGGTTTAGTTGTGGTGTGGATCGAGTGATCCACAGTGAGGCTGGTAGGGAACCAATCTAACCGCAGACGGTGTCATTACTCTTCAGCATCAACAAGTACGAGTTGAGGCTTTAAACTCAATGTGTGTGTGTGTGTGTGTGTGTGTGTGTGAGCGTGTGTGAGCGCTCCTCACCCTGGCAGGGCCAACACCCACAAACATCTCCAGGAACTCGGAGCCGTTGACAGTGATGAAGGGCACGTTGGCCTCGCCAGCCGTCGCTTTGGCCAGAAGAGTCTTTCCTGTTCCTGGAGGCCCCGTCAGGATGGCTCCCTACACACACAATACACAACCATCAACGGTACAAACACACACTGGACCCGTCATCAGCCTCACCCCTCAGGTCCTGTCCTGCCCTGTCCTGCCCCGTCCTGCCCTGCCCCCCCCCCCCCCCCAACCTGGGGTTTCTCCTTCAGGTTCGGCCTCAGCGATGACGATCGGTTTCACCTGTCACCTGCGATGTCTTCGGTCCAACCTCACCTCAAAGATCTCAGGCCTGCCCACACCCCACCTCCACCATGGAGATGTTGGCCCCCCTCACCTTAATGTTCCTCAGGGATCCTATTCCAGCCTTCATGGCCCTTGCCCTCACCTTGGGGCCCTCACCTTGGGTATCTTGGCGCCCAGGTCCTGGTACTGTTTGGGGTTCTTCAGGAAGTTGACAAACTCCATGATCTCCAGCTTGGCCTCCTCGCAGCCCGCCACATCTTTGAACTTCACATCGATCTCATCTTTCAGGATCTTCGCCGTCGTCTCGCTGACGCTGAACAGCCCACCCATCCCCCGGCCGGGACGCCCCGCCCCTGCCGGGCCTCTCCGCAGCATAAAGAGGAGGAAGCCGATGATGAGCGCGGTGGGGAGCATGCTCAGAAGGAACGTTCTGGGCAGGAAGGATGAACGTTAGATCTCAGACCTACAGACGGATAAATCAGCGCTGCGTGGTGCGTGCAGCAGGTTCCTCACCCGTCGCTCTCGGTGGAATAAACCACCGGCAGGCGGTTCTCTCCCTCGATGCCGAGCTCATACTGAGCCGTCTCCAGATTCCTCTCGAACGTGTCCACGCTGCCGATGTTGAACCACACATACTGCTGAAGAGACAAACAAACACAGTCTTCACATTCATTCACCAAATCTGACTAAAGTACGTCCAGCAGCCATGGCAGCAAGTGTACAAACATTTAGAGGAGGAGCTTCGTCCCGCCTCCTTTTGGTGTTTAGACAAATGTCATCATCCGGTGAGGGCGCATGGGCTTTACATTCATGCATGTTTAGTATGTGTGCTCATAGTTACCTCTGTTGTTTAGTGTAGTGTGTTATATGTGTTCATATCACTTCTAATAATTGTAAATTATATACTGGAACAATAACATCAAGTAAAATAAAACCACAGTAAAAACAACAAGCGCTGTATTAACTCCCCCAAAGTTTTAAATAACACAAGCAGTAAAACAAAAGCATACAAACTTAGCGCTCACCCCGTCAACCGGCGTCTTCCCCGAAGAGAAAACCACCTTGACATAACGTTTGTTGACCACCTCCAGTCGGTCCACCTGAGGCACAAAGCAGACATTAGAGCAGTGACCCGGTCCGATGAGGGCGGTGACGTCAAGGCTTCTTTCTCACCACTCCTTTGGACAGGTAGTTGTTGACAAAGTCCTTCCAGGTGACCTCTCGCCCTCCGTCCCTGAAGAAGAAAAAATAGGCGACGGTGGTCCAGAACGCCGCTCCACTCAGGAAGTACATCCGAAACTCCTTATCATCCCAGGGAACATCGCCCTGGAAACACCACAGATGAGATCAGGCCCACGCCGGAGTAAAGGTATGCATCTACGTAGCACCTTTAAAGTCATTTCAACTACTCAAAGCGCTTCACACATCGTTCATTCAGGAGCAAACTGGGGTTCAGTGTCTTGCCAGTGACCTTCCGATTGATGGACAACCCACAGCCGCCCCTTATGCTCACCTGTCTGACCAGGTGAGCATAAGGGGCGGCGTCGGTGCGGTCACATTCTGCCACCACGTCATTACTGTGATAAACACAGCTAATGAAGTACATCACCCCCACACAGGCTGCACTGTCTATGGTCCCGTTACCCATAAGGCCACTGACCTCAAAGGGGAAGGCTGGACCGGTAACGCTTCGTTCAGCGAGAACAAAGTGGAACAGTTCATGCTAAGACCATTAGCCGTTAGCTTGCCAGCCCACATAAGAACCAATCAGGTGCTGGTTTGTAGTTTTCCAGTAAACCAGCAGCAGACTGCCGGCCTCCCAGAGTCTCTGTGATCAGACCTGCGATCACAAACACCTCCACCGGGATGAGTTTAACAAGCTTTTAGCATTACTTACTTAGAACACGTGGTCAGAAGAAGTGCATTTTCAGGACCCAAAGGTGGAGATTTAAGCTCATGAGCTCCTTTTCCACCGCAGGAGCTTTTCTCATTTACCCGGGATTTTGAAAAACCTCAGCGCGTTTCCACCGAAATGACCCAAGGAAAAAAACTTTCCCTCAACCCCAAACTTTCCCTGAAAAAAGTTCCTAGTAGCGAGGAGGAACTTTTCAGATTACCCAGAATCCTTGAGGTGCGGGGCTGTGTGCTGAAGAGCGCTGATTGGTGGAACACACTTGCAGCGTTCCGCACTTCCGTGTTTAAGCCGGTGTGGCCGCAAACTGGTTCATTTCACTTCTACAAGCTTCACTTTGTTTGTGTTTTGATCAGTGTTTCCCCAACCATTATGCTGGGGGGGCCCCGCCCCCCAATGGCACCACAGTCTACATGGTGGCACGTTTACAATTCTCCTCTGCTCTCTGTACCGCACTACGAGAAGTAGACGGACGACGAGGTCCAGGCTCTTTTGAGTGTATTTGCAGAGGAAGAAATTCAGCAGGACCCACTCTGACCTTCAGCAGACGGCTGTACCAGTGTGAGTCCTCCCTACGGCCTCCTCGTTTTCCTCCTCCTCCGCCTCCTCCTCCTCCTGCCCCCCCAGAGGGTTTCTCATTGGCAGGTTTGGCCTCTGAAGACAAAAGGTCAATCCATCAATCAATCAGGTGAATGGTCAATATAGATTCAGTGATCGATAAACAGATGTTTCGGTGTGTCAGTCATCTCTACCTTTGGCAGCTGATTCAGCCTCAGTGCTTTTTTTCTGATTTTCTGGAAAATATTTCTCAAAACCTGAAAACAAACAAAAACCATCTCTGAACTGAACACGTGTTTGTTCTTCTGAACATGTGAGGACCATAAGGACTGAACCTTCAACCATGAACCTGAGTGCAGCTCACCTGTGATTCACCTGGTCCTCTCACAGACACAGGTGAGAGAACACACACACACACACACACACACACACACACACACACACACACACACACAGGTGTACCTTTCGGTGGTCGGGAGCTCAGCCTCCTGTAGGCTCCCAGCAGGTCTCTCAGCAGGCTCCGCCCACTCTCCACCTGTCCCTTCGAGCTCGAACACGTCACCTGACCAACAGCAGACAGCCAATCATCACTCCTGTCAGGACCTGCCACACAGGTGACTTTACCTGACGTCACACACAGGTCAGCGAGCACCTGCGTCACGACAGGCCAGACGTTTAGTGTGACAGTGTTAGCATATTAGCATGTTCGCATGTGATCCACCTACCAGCCTGGCCGGAGCGTTGGAGGGCAGCAGCAGCCGGAACGTGTTCCTGCAGCCGGCGGACAGCCGCAGGTAGCGGTGGGCCATCCTCACAGCGGATCACACCGACACCAGCCGGCAGACAACGGCGGTAACGAGCTCTAAACACGACTCAAGTTCAATGTTTCTGTTCCGTAATCACACTGTTCCGCCATCTTTGCTGGAGTCTTCTTCTTCTATGGTTTCGGGTGGTTCTGACGTCAGTGGACGTGTTGGCGCCCCCGCAGGAGGAGAGAGGAACTCACCGACCTGCTGCCCCAGGTTACTGCCTCATCCCTGTTTACTGGACAGACAGGAAACACCTTCCCACTGCCTTTGAGTTTAATGCCAATTAATTATTAACTTCTTTATCTAAGTGAACACTTTGTAACATCTTATTCCTCATGTATCTCATGACCTGTTTCTAACTGAGTCCTGAGAACATCGTGTCGGTGAGCCTCTCCTCTCCTCCGGTAAATGATGGTGCTGCTTCATCCTCATCCTTCATGTATATCTCTGGTTAATATTAATAACAGGTGTCTGTATCAGAGCAGCATACAGGTGGCGCTGCCCCCCCCCCCCCGTCCCCGTCCCCGTCCCGTTGCATGCCGGGTAGAGCAGGATGGCTGTGGGTCGTGTGGAGGAATGAGACGGCTGACCGCAGACTGCTTCCCCGGTGAACCCGCACTCTGAGCGGCCTCAGGTGTTTCAGCAGAGCGGAGCTGCCGGTGCGTCTGAGTGATGAGGTAAACTCTCCGCCACTGTCAGCCGATAATAACCGGCTTAACCCGGGTTATAACTGAGTTAACTAGCCGGGTGATAACCAGGTTATCCAGCAGCGCTGCTGCGAGAAGGACAGACTGATGTTAACATGCTAAGAGGCTAACAGATCAGCTGGTGGAGGATCGGAGCTGACTGCTAGTTTAGCTTAGCTCACTTAGTTTATTTAACCTGGGTTTAGCCTCAGTCTGCTTGTTTCAATTTAGTTGACGCGTTGTCTTACTTAGCTTCGTGCCCCTGGTGGCCGGGCTAGCCCAGCTGCTCACTGACAGCCGGCGGAGATGTTACAGTCTCCGCCGGCTGTCAGTTAGCAGTCCAGCTAACAGTTCGGCTAACAGCCCGGCTAGCTTCCTGGTTAACTTCACCAGCGGACGCTAAAGACTCAACCGGGACGTCAAAAGCAGGCATGACGTCACCATATTGATATGGCATATGTAGTGACGTAACTGAAAGCGCTGCGGAACGTGTAACCGGCTAACTAGCTGGCTACATGCTAACATTAGCATGTGGGCCTATGTGCAAGAGGACTGACAGGTGGACAGGAAGTGTGTGAGAAGCTGTCAGGTCAAGTTCAGTGATTCTGACTTACTGTCTTTAGTGTCTCACTAGCAGTAGCTAAAGGGCAACTTACTCTAACTAGAGCTTTCAACCTGGGGGCTGGTCTAGTTGCTGGTGTTAGCATGTATCCCCTGCTGATGTTCTTTGACCTGAGACAACTTTTTATGGTCGGTTGTCATGGCAACAGTATGCCCACCAGCTCAGATTAACTGCACCTTTAATATGTTCATGTCCCCCCCCCCACAGGAGTGCTGGGCTGTGCCCTCCAGGTGTCCTGGCTCTTGGACTATGCTCTGTTTGTCCACTGGGTGGCGCCTCTTGAGCCAAGCTCACTGCCTCCCTCCCCGGCCCCCCCGCCCCGCCACTGTGAGCATGTACGCCACGCGCCTCTACGGCACTGCGGGGGGAGGAGGAGGTGGGGGCGGGGGAGGAGGGGGTGGAGTTAAATCGGGGCGCAGGGCAGGGCTCGCCATGCTCGAGGCATCTCACCACCCCCACCCCCCCCACGCCCACCTCCCTCACCACCCACACCCGGCTCCGCCTCCCCCCGCCTACCCGCTGTATCAGGGCCGTCCGGACACTCACCGGGGGGCACACTTCCACCATCACTATCACCCCCACCCACAGCCTACCCACATGGCCCCAAACCCGCTTCCCCCCCACTACCAGCAACACGCCCACTTCCATGCGTATGGAGGGGGGTCGGCGTCTGGAGGCGGAGGAGTCGCCGGCGGCGGCAGCAAGAAGAAGACGTGGAACTTCATCCATGAGAAGATGAGCTACGACACGTTCTTCACCATGAAGCGCCTGATCGAGCGCTCGCGGCAGCCTGACGAGGTGCTGCGCTGGGTCACCCAGAACCCTGCCAAGATCTCCCACAACCACTACCCCGTGGCCCTGCAGAAGATCGGACAGCTGCTGCAGGCCACGCCACCGCCGCCGCGAGGCGTAGGGAACGACCCCGATGCCGAGGCTGCGGGAGGAGGAGTGGAGGGCTGTGACGGGCGTCAGATCCTGGAGCATCAGGACTTCCAGACGCTCTGCAACGCCATCGTCAACGACTGCGCCAAGTTCGACAACTTCAGCATTGTCAACTGCCTGTACGCTGTGGCTGCGCTCGGTGAGTCACCATAACAATGATGATGTCATGTAGAGATCAATACCAACCAATCGGCTGATCAGCTGGTTGGATTTAACAGATCTTGGTGTCAGAAGATGCTCAGGTGAGTCTCCACAGGTGTGTCAGGACGGGTCTGGTCCATCCGGTCCGATCAGAGGCATCCTGGTCTGGTCTGAGGCGCCCCGGTTCAGTTCGGTCTGAGGCGCCCCGGTTCGGTCCGGTCTGAGGCGTCCTGTTCTGGTCCCTGCAGGTCTTCCCAGTGAGTCTCAGGTGGTCCAGGTGTTGGAGGCGGAGTCCCAGGCCAGACTGAACCAGTTCAACCAGAAGGACGTGTCCATGGTGTTCAGCTCCAGCATGAAGCTCCACCCGGGCAGCCAGCACCCACTGACCGAGGCCTGCCTCGCCGGCCTGGAGAAGAACCTGGAGCGAGAGCGCCACCCACAGACGCTCTTCCTGCTGCTGTCATACTACAGACTCAAGTGGCGTTCTCTGCAGCCACAGGAACCCGGCACCGCCACGGGAGTCGCCAACAACAACACCAACACGCCTCCCAACCCCGAACAGCTGCTTACTAACAGGTGAGACGAGGCAAACCCCCCAAAGTCCTCCTTAGTTATTGTTTCCCACATTTTAAAGGGTCTGATCTGTTTGTCTCTGATCTCCGTCCTTGTCCGTCTCTCAGGAAGATCCTGCGTCTGGTCAAACACACCCTGGCGAGTGTCAGCGGCGTCCGTGACCAGGAGATGGCGCTGCTGGATGAGATGTTGGCGGCGTGCGCCCGTGAGGCGAGCAACAAGAGTCTGGAGCTGATCTTCAGCTCCCACCTGTTCTACCAGAACCGCCAGGAGAGGTTCATCAGCAGCCTGGCAGGTAAAGTCCCACCACAGCTATCCTGAACCCTGAGCCCCACCTCAAACCAGCATACCGCCTTAAATTTGAACCGCCGCCATGGAGGTCATCTCCATAGGAACGCTGTGGCGCCATGTTGGCCGTACTGACCATGTGACCTGTTGCTGTCAAACAGAGGAGCTGCCAAAGAAGGTGGACAGCATCACGCCGTACACGATGGCTCTGATCGCCAAATACATCGCTCGCCATCGCCTGAGAGAGACGCGACTGCTCGACACCATCGCAGACTTCCTGGTGAAGAAGGCGGAGTACCTGGACAGTAAGGTGAGGGCCGGCCGGGCGGTCGGGCGGTCTCCGGCGCTCTCGTACGGGACTCAGGTGCGTCCGTCTGTGTCCCCAGGTGATCCAGAAGCTGGTGTTCCCCTTCAGCAGGATGAGCTACCGTCCGTCCAGCGAGCAGCTCTTCTTCTCCCGGCTGGAGGAGGTGGTGGAGCTGAAGGCGCTCAGCTCGCCGCTCGCCACCGTCAACATCCTCATGTCTCTGTTCCAGCTCGGACACTTTCCAGGCCTGGTGCTGCACCGAGTCTTCTCCTCCGCCTTCATCAGCAACGTCACCAGTGAGCACCGGAGAACAGTCAGTAACGGCAGAGAACAGTCAGTAACGGCAGAGAACAGTCAGTAACGGCAGAGAACAGCCAGTAACGGCAGAGAACAGCAGAGAACAGTCAGTAACGGCAGAGAACAGTCAGTAACGGCAGAGAACAGCAGAGAACAGTCAGTAACGGCAGAGAACAGCCAGTAACGGCAGAGAACAGCCAGTAACGGCAGAGAACAGCCAGTAACGGCAGAGAACAGCCAGTAACGGCAGAGAACAGCAGAGAACAGTCAGTAACGGCAGAGAACAGTCAGTAACGGCAGAGAACAGCCAGTAACGGCAGAGAACAGCCAGTAACGGCAGAGAACAGTCAGTAACGGCAGAGAACAGCCAGTAACGGCAGAGAACAGCCAGTAACGGCAGAGAACAGCAGAGAACAGTCAGTAACGGCAGAGAACAGCCAGTAACGGCAGAGAACAGCCAGTAACGGCAGAGAACAGCCAGTAACGGCAGAGAACAGCAGAGAACAGTCAGTAACGGCAGAGAACAGTCAGTAACGGCAGAGAACAGCCAGTAACGGCAGAGAACAGCCAGTAACGGCAGAGAACAGTCAGTAACGGCAGAGAACAGCCAGTAACGGCAGAGAACAGCAGAGAACAGTCAGTAACGGCAGAGAACAGTCAGTAACGGCAGAGAACAGCAGAGAACAGTCAGTAACGGCAGAGAACAGCCAGTAACGGCAGAGAACAGCCAGTAACGGCAGAGAACAGCAGAGAACAGTCAGTAACGGCAGAGAACAGTCAGTAACGGCAGAGAACAGTCAGTAACGGCAGAGAACAGCCAGTAACGGCAGAGAACAGCAGAGAACAGTCAGTAACGGCAGAGAACAGTCAGTAACGGCAGAGAACAGTCAGTAACGGCAGAGAACAGCAGAGAACAGTCAGTAACGGCAGAGAACAGTCAGTAACGGCAGAGAACAGCAGAGAACAGTCAGTAACGGCAGAGAACAGCCAGTAACGGCAGAGAACAGCAGAGAACAGTCAGTAACGGCAGAGAACAGTCAGTAACGGCAGAGAACAGCAGAGAACAGTCAGTAACGGCAGAGAACAGTCAGTAACGGCAGAGAACAGTCAGTAACGGCAGAGAACAGCAGAGAACAGTCAGTAACAGCAGAGAACAGTCAGTAACGGCAGAGAACAGCAGAGAACAGCCAGTAACGGCAGAGAACAGTCAGTAACGGCAGAGAACAGCAGAGAACAGCCAGTAACGGCAGAGAACAGTCAGTAACGGCAGAGAACAGCAGAGAACAGCCAGTAACGGCAGAGAACAGCCAGTAACAGCAGAGAACAGCAAGTAACGGCAGAGAACAGTCAGTAACGGCAGAGAACAGCAGAGAACAGCCAGTAACGGCAGAGAACAGCCAGTAACGGCAGAGAACAGTCAGTAACGGCAGAGAACAGCAGAGAACAGTCAGTAACGGCAGAGAACAGTCAGTAACGGCAGAGAACAGCCAGTAACGGCAGAGAACAGCAGAGAACAGTCAGTAACGGCAGAGAACAGTCAGTAACGGCAGAGAACAGCAGAGAACAGCCAGTAACGGCAGAGAACAGTCAGTGACGGCAAAGAACAGTCAGTGACGGCAGAGAACAGCCAGTAACGGCAGAGAACAGCAGACAACAGCCAGTAACGGCAGAGAACAGTCAGTAACGGCAGAGAACAGCAGAGAACAGTCAGTAACGGCAGACAGTCAGTAACGGCAGAGAACAGTCAGCAACGGCAGAGAACAGCAGACAACAGCCAGTAACGGCAGAGAACAGTCAGTAACGGCAGAGAACAGCAGAGAACAGCCAGTAACGGCAGAGAACAGCCAGTAACGGCAGAGAACAGTCAGTAACGGCAGAGACCAGCAGACAACAGCCAGTAACGGCAGAGAACAGTCAGTAACGGCAGAGAACAGCAGACAACAGCCAGTAACGGCAGAGAACAGCCAGTAACGGCAGAGAACAGTCAGTAACGGCAGAGAACAGCAGACAACAGCCAGTAACGGCAGAGAACAGCCAGTAACGGCAGAGAACAGCAGACAACAGTCAGTAACGGCAGAGAACAGCCAGTAACGGCAGAGAACAGCAGACAACAGCCAGTAACGGCAGACAACAGCTAGTAACGGCAGACAACAGCCAGTAACGGCAGACAACAGCCAGTAACGGCAGACAACAGTCAGTAACGGCAGAGAACAGCAGAGAACAGCCAGTAACGGCAGAGAACAGCCAGTAACGGCAGACAACAGTCAGTAACGGCAGAGAACAGCAGAGAACAGTCAGTAACGGCAGAGAACAGTCAGTAACGGTAGACAACAGTCAGTTACGGCAGAGAACAGCAGAGAACAGTCAGTTACGGCAGACAACAGCCAGTAACGGCAGACAACAGTCAGTTACGGCAGAGAACAGCAGAGAACAGTCAGTTACGGCAGAGAACAGCCAGTAACAGCAGTACCTTTAGGTAGGTTGGGTACTGCTGGGTATCTATAAATAGACAGTTGGCTGGCTGGCTGGCTGGTGAGGCTCCAGTGGGCCCAGGCTGATGCAGGTCCTCTGCCCCCCCAGACAGCCCGTATGCCCTGATCGTGCGGCGGTACCTCTCCCTGCTGGACGCCGCCGTGGAGCTTGAGTACTGCGACTACACCGGACCACGACTGCAGGACGCACACAAGGTCCTGATGTTTGACCACGCCCTCACCGCAGACGAGGTCAACCGCAAGTACAGGTAACACACACACACACACAGAGGTAATTCACACACATACACACACACACACACAGTCACACACACACACACACACACACACACACAGAGGTAATTCACACACACACACACACACACACACAGAGGTAATTCACACATACACACACACACACACACACACAGCTGACTGGTTCTGGTTCTGGTCCAGTTATAAAGGTCTGGTGGCTGAGGCTCTGCGACAGCTGGTAGGAGAACAGAACTACAAACAGGACGAAGTACTCGCCCCAGGATACTACACAGGTACCACACACTGTAGTACTGCAGTACTTTCCCTGTAGTACTCAGAGTACTGCAGTACCTGTAGTTTTGTGACCCCCGTCTTTGTGTTGTCTTAAGACTTCGTGCTGTGGGTCGACGGCTCCGGTCGGGTTCTGCCGGTCCGGGCCGGTCTGGCTCTCGGCGCCGCCCCTCAGTCCTGCGTCACCACGACGTCCAAACCGGCCGACGGGACGATTGCTGTGGTGACATCAGAGTTCCAGAAGTTTGCTCCGTTCACGGCGCTGGAGGACGGCGGCGAGCAGCCGTGTCAGGTTGGCGAAGCAATGGGCGGGGCCACGGAGCCCCGGTCCTTCCTGTCCCACCACATCCGCGGCAACCCAGGGGCTGCGGCGGGGCCCCCACGGGCCGGCACTAATGGGGGCCCCCTGGACTACGGGCCGTACTTTGTCCCGGCGGCAGAGTACTACGCCGGCCTCGCCAAAGAGCACTCTCTGGAGAGCCAGGACAGCTCCACGCTCAGCAGCCCCCCCTCGGACGGCCTGGTGCAGGCCGGTGCCACGGGGCCTGGGGGCACCGCCGCCCCCGATGCCCTCTTCCAGTTCTCCATTAGGAAGATCCTGGAGGATGATGGGGGGGCGGGGGCCCCAGGGAGCCAGGGGACAGACTGCGAGCTGCCGGCCTTCTATGACGGCGTGGCGTACTCAGATGGGTCCGGTGCCGACAGAGAGCCCCCTTCGCCGCAGCTCCACCCCCCCGACAGATCTGATGCAGACAACCCCCCCCTGGACCAGAGGCAGATCAGGAGGTCAGTTCAGCATGCAGGGTCTGGGTCCTGGTCCTGGTCTGGGTCCTGGTCCTGGTCTAGGTCAGTAATGGTGGTCTCTCTGCAGGGTCATCATGTCCGTCAACGATAAGTGGCACTACTGCCACAACTCGGACGTCCTGGTTGGCTCCCGCGCCATGAGGGACCGCCACCTGAGGCTGCTGGGATACATCATTCTACAGGTCAGCGCCGCCGCTACGCACACACGGGTCACTCCAGGACCTACTGACCCACCTGCCCCCCCCAGCAGCCCTCAGCCTGTCATGTGACCTGTGTCTCTTGTCCCCCCCCCCCCCAGCTGCCGTACCACGAGCTGGAGAAGCTGAACGGCATCGAGGAGGTGAAGCAGTACCTGCACAAGAAGCTGCTGGACGTCCCGCTATGACACTGCGTGTGCGTGTGTGTGTGTGTCGGCTGCTTCAGGTCTGCAGTTGGTCCTGGTCCCGGTCCCGGTCCCGGTCCCGAGTCCGGTTCAGAAGTCACCAGATGGATGGATCTGGTGCAGCTGGTGGATTCAGACTCCCATCAGGCCGTGCAGCATGTTAAAGGACCTGCCCGCTGTGTTCTGACCGTTAATCCAGATCAGATCAGACCAGACGTTTCCAGAAGGTTCTGGTTCTGTTCAGTTTTAGAAAAACTATTTAAACTCCATCAGATTCTCACAAACCAAATTCTGTTCACTTTCCACTGGATTTAAAAAGCTGCTTTTAGTTCCTTTTGTTTGAATGTTGTTCTCCAGTGCATTCAGATACTTCAGTAGTCTTTCTTCAAAGCAGAAAGAAACAATCATTGAACGAGGATATTAAGAAGATTCTCAGGTTATAAATGTTGCGAGTGTCCTTGAATGCACCACGAGTGCTGCCGTCACAACAGTGAGAAAATGCGGACTGGTCCTTTAACGTGTGGTAGTGCTGGCTGTGATCTGATTGGTCGCTGTGTGGATGAACAAACATAACTTTTTTTGGGGGGGTGGACTGGGGGTGGGAGGGTTGGAGTCCCTTTTTATAAAGTTTGGTAACCATGGTAACGACGATGATGCATGTGTGGGAGTCTCTCACTTTTTCGGGCGTCACTGTTTTTTAATCAGACGATGAGCTAATGGGAGTTTTTTCTGTGGGGGGAGCCGGGGCCGACGGGTACCATAGTTCACTGAGTGCACACTAAGGGAGGGGGGAGCGGTATGACCATGGTAACGTGCCGCGTGTGTGCCAAAGGCCCGAAGGACAAAACGGCGTGCGGGTGCTTCCTGTCGGGTCGGAGGTCAGATTATTTATTTGTGTATCAGGTGACGGAGACGCTTGTTTATATTCTCAGAATCTATTCATCCAGATGTCTATAAAACCTCCAACCAAACTCCACTCGTCTGCCTGTCGTTTTTACCACGTCACCATGACAACGGCTCTACGTCACACAGGAGCCCAGCGAGGACGAGTCAGGTGAGGATGTCAGGAGCCGTACGTCCTGTTCACAGCGCTGGAAGAACGACTGCAGCAGAGTAGAAATAGAAGTTATTATTGATCTGTTATTGATTAACGTGTTCATCACTTTACTGTGAAGCTCAGTTCAGCTCGTTATCTAGAATGATCAATTGATTATCAACTATCTGCAGACTGACGTCACCTGATAAATGTTTGTTTTAGTTTTGTGGTGTCATGGTGCGTTTGTGGACAGGAGGAAATCACACACCAGAAATGAGAAAAAGTGCATTTATTTGTGAATAATTTTCTCAGGCAGGCGGCTGATTGGAGGTTTAACACTGCCCCCCCACCCAACAGTAACTAATGGCAACCACTAGGCTCCACCCCCGCCATCGCTCCAGAGGATAAAACAAACGTCTCCACCTGTCTGAGACGTCCCTCGGATAAAAACCAACAAACACCCGATAAAAAAAACAGAAACAGGGGTAACAAAACACTCCAACAGGCTCCGCCCCCTTCAGATGGAGGTGGGAGGGGCCGGTGTGATGTCACAGCTCCTCATTGGTCCACCGGGATGATTGGCATGTGAGGAGGCGTGGCCTGCACAGCCTATCCTCTCCAATGAGGTGGAGGGGGTGGAGCTAGTCAGAGTCTGAGTCACTGGATTCCTCCGAGGACGTCTGATCTTCATCGTCCTCGTCATCCTCATCCTCATCGTCGTTCTGAGGAAACAAAGTATTTTAAAAGATGTTACATCATCATTCGTCCACTAATTAACACTGCTTTGCATCTTCATTGAAACCTGAGATGTTTTTAAAGGGACATCCTGCTCAAACTCTTCACCTCATCGTCGTCGCTGTCTGTGGATCCGGACGTTTCGTCATCTTCATCAGAGTCAGATGAGTCGCTCTTTTCCTCCTCCTCGTCAGAGTCGGACATGTCCTGCTGGGAGACAGACGGACGCTTTTCGACTCAGACGGACACGCAGCTTTGAAGTGACGCAATAAACTACTTCATCTGTTGTGGGGTGTGTAGTGTGTTACCTTGGCTCGGTACGCCATCGCCCTCTTGGCCACCCCAACCGTCTGCGTCGCGGTTCTGGAACTCGCCGCTTTCCCCTTCGCCGTCACGCGGACTTTAGCTCCCGGACTGCTGCGAACCTTTGTGGTGCTGCGACGTTTCTGACGAAGAACAAAACAAACATGTTGAGCCAACGTGAAGCCAACGATGGATCGTGCTAACTCGCTAATGCCACATTAGCTTAAGGACGGCCAACGTTTCATCTCTTATCACAAAAACCTTCTTTTGTTTCAATCTTTCAAACATTCAAATTTGTTGACTCATCCTGCACTCCGATGCATATATGAATGAATATTAGTTTAGCTATGCTAACGGTAGTCCTGCTAATACTGAACGAACACAGTAGCTTAATGTAATGAAGCTGTGTGTCTGCTAACATTATGTTAGCTTGAGATCCCATATTAACTAACTGGCAGCTTAGCCTTGCTTATGCCATGCTACTGACCTTGAGTGAAGAGCTTTTGAATCATAACGTTAGCTTACGTTAGCCCTGCTAATGCAACGTCTCATTAACGTATACAGGATCAGTTTAATGTTCCTTATAGCTCCTTTTCCACCGCAGGAGCTTTTCTCATTTACCCGGGAGGTTTTTGAAAAACATCAGCGCGTTTCCACCGAAATGACCCGAGGAAAAAAAAAAAAAAAAACTTTCCCTCAACCCCAAACTTTCCCTGAAAAAAGTTCCTAGTAGCGAGGAGGAACTTTTCAGATTACCCAGAATCCTTGAGGGGCGGGGCTGTGTGCTGAAGAGCGCCAATTGGTGGAACACACTTGCAGCGTTCCGCACTTCCGTGTTTAAGCCGGTGTGGCCGCAAACTGGTTCATTTCACTTCTACAAGCTTCACTTTGTTTGTGTTTTGATCATTTGGAAAATGGAGCAAAAGAAGAGAAGCTACGAGAAGCTGACGGACGACGAGGTCCAGGCTGTTTTCAGCGTCTTTGCCGAGGAAGAAATTCAGCGGGACGACGAGTCTGTGGAAGAACAGCCGACAGGCTGGCGGAGCTAAACGAAGGACACACGCTGAAACAGATTCATGAACAGTTGAAGAAACTTCTGTAAGATTATAAGAAGCTGAAGGAAGCTGATCTGAATAAATGTTCCTGAGCTTTGAGGTCCAGGAAGTCTCTTACCAGGTAAAGAATTTCCTGGTAATAAAAGTTCCTGGACATGTTGGTGGAAAAGGAGCTAATGCTGCCATTAGCATATGGTGGGTCTCTGAGCATTATGCAAATATTTCATATTAGCAAGGCTGAACTACCAATAATCAATCACGATGAAAACAACATGACAGATGGACAGTCAACCATCAGCCCGACGGAGTCATGTGACTCACCGAGGAGGAGAACTCTTTGTAGACGGCTCGGTCCTGAGGAGACAGAGACTGACGACAAGGAGAAAACTGTCAGCTTTAACATCACTCATTCTGTCAGTTACACGTCGTGGCCTCTAGAGGGCGACACGTGACTCGTGCCTTTATTCTGATCAGCTGTTTCACCTGAAATCAGACGTTAGCATTTGACATATCGTAACAGTTTCCTCTCCGCTCAAACTAAAACAAAGCAGCCGACAACCTGACGCCATTGGCGCGGACCCCGTGTGTTTGCCGTGGTGGAGGTGGTGCACGGTTACCTTGACCCAGGCCTCCAGCTCGGCCTTGTACTCCACCTGCTGCTCCTCCACCAGCTTCTTGTACTTGTCCTTCTGCATCTGGCTCAGCTTGTGCCACCTCTTGCCGATCTCCACCATGCGCTCCTTCAGGCTGAAGTGGTTCAGCTCCCCATTGGTCAGCAGCTCCTGGGAGAACATCTGGTACCCGCTCCTATTGGAGGGACACGGCAGGGGAGGGGCTTACAACGAGGATAGACTAATCTGATTGGTTTATGTTTTTAAAGTCATTTCTCTGTTTCCTGCTTCCTGTGCAGATCTGCTGGATGTATTTAATGGAGTGTCTGTTTGTACCTGAGTGCAGACAGACGGACGGCAACTAGTCTATTTAAACCAACTAGTTAATAACGGTGTGGGAGATGAACAGAATGAACGGAGAACAGATTTCTAATCTCATGAGAAACAAGCAGTAAATTACATTTATTTGTAAACTTATAGTTCAGTTCTTTTACCCTCAGTTTTCAGTGGCAGGAACACTAAACACTAACTATTTCCAACATACACCTGGGTGGAAACACCATCTGCCGTTCTTTATATGAACCTTAACGGATTATTCAGGAAACTAAGCAGCAGATCAGCGGCTCGTCTGTCGCCGCCATCAACATCAGAAGTTCACATTGGTACCAAACCGGCTCTCAGCAGTGTCTGTCCGTTGTTCTCAGTCTGACTCACACTGGAGGTTTCTTTGGTTCTCCGTCAAATTTGGGTTTCCTGTGACCTGCGGGTGGAGCCCTCATCTCCAACAGCTCCCTCTGCAGGCCGCCGACAGTCAGGACAACAGAGAGAGGAAGAACAGCAAGTCAGTGTCCAGCGTTACAGTCAGACTACAGAGGAGGAAGTGAAGTTAGCTTAGCACAACGTGTGTCCGATCAGTTCAGTCTGTGTGCAACCAGGTCGTATCGTTAATCTGAGACCTTCCTGACGACTGATTTCTACGAAGGCCCCAGGAGGGATGGACGGGACGTCTAACGTTAGCTTAGCAACACCCAACTCCCGACGCCGGGAAACACGGGTCAACATCAGCGGGACGTTGGCTTCACGGACCTAAATATAACCAAACATGATGGCGGTCGGTCACGTTCAGTCTCTGTGGTCATGTGACTGATTTGACTGATAACCAGGATGTTGGCTCGCCGTGCGGGGCGGAGCCACAGGACGCCACCAGAGGAGCTGCTAACAGTGATCCTCTGGCAGCGACACAGAGCCGTTAGCTGAGACGAAGAGGAACAACATTTTTAGGTGTGGCTCAGCAGGTGGTGGGCGGAGTCAATGTGGGGGGCGTGGCTCACTGACCACAGGTTGGTACTGAACCTCGTAACGCTTCTGGTCCTCCGCCGCCTTTTTGATCCAAGGAATCTTCTCCTTCTTCTCCATGGACTTCCAGACGGCCTCCATCGCTGACTGGGCCTTCCTGCGGTCACTCTGCGGAGCAGGTCACATGACCAGCAGTGAGTCAAACCTGCCGTTTACATTTAACCACGAGAGCTGTAAGGAATGAAGCTCACCCTGTATTTAGCCAGGTAGTCTCCGATCACGCTGTGCTGCCACATCTCCTCGGCTGTTTTAGGCGTCTCTGGAAGCTTCGCCGTTTTCTTCCCATCCCGTCTCTCTTTCGGCTGCCCGGCAGATACCCACGGCTCTGGCTCCGCCTCCCGAGTCCGCTCCTGGGACAAAGAACACACCTCAAAGCTGTTTCATGGTGTACCTGGTGTTACCTGAACACATCCTGGTGTCTGACTGTAGGTGCCACAAACAGCCGTTACGTTTCTCTCTTCAGACTCCAGTCTGGTAAACACAAACACAGTAAAGCAGAAGAGTTTTCAGACCTTGCCAGACGGAGACTTGGCTCTATGGGGGCTGGACGCCACGCCGCCACCCAGTCTGGCCCCGCCCAGCTTCTCCTCAGTCATGACGCGGTCTCGTTCCTCCTCCGGGAGACTCTGCCAACACAACAAAACCCGTGTTTTAGGAATTAGACCAGGTCGTCTTCCCTTCAATCGACAAAGATGCAGACTTAACTCCTGATATGTGATTCGGCAAATATCTCCGATGTCTACACTGAATTACAGTTTAGTGACGTGTGCAGAAGGACCCCCACCCTCACTACGGCCCATAGTCACCTTTACAGCATGAGCCTGTCCATTGTGATGGAGGTGTTTACATGGGCCATTTTAATTCAGACTCTTAGAGGAATCACAGTTTAAAGCTGATGAGACGTCGACGTACCTCCAGAAACCTCTGCAGGTCGATGTCATACTGCTTCTTCCTCTGATGAAACACAGACAGAAACATGAAGGCAGAGCAGGACAGGTGAGTCCAGGTGAGACGTCAGAGCTGATACCGACCTGCTCGCAGCGTTTCTGAAACATGTCCTTCTCCTTCTGCGTCATCATCTTCCACTGCTTACTGCAGAGCACCATCCGCTCGGTGCTGGGGACGTCCTTCATGTTCACCATCAGCTCCGCACAGTACAGAGAGTACCCATTACTAGCCCAAAACACACCAGCGTTAGCCACCACACACCCACATCCTATTAGCTTCAGTGTAGTCTAGGATCCTGTTCCTCAGCTTCCTGGTAGTTATCGGTTTGTTAGCATCCTGTCAGCTAGTGACATTAACTCATTAGCATGCTAACTGCTTCACTAGTTAGCCTCCAGTTTATAGGCTCGTTAGCATCACGTCAGGCCAGTTATCTGCTATAAAATCCCCTAAACCGAGTCATTCACAGGTTACTGTCAGTTGGACCTCTACAGTCCAAATGTATGCCTCCCTCTTTATTTCTTCTTCTGTGGCTCCTTTGCTCCCTTCTGCCCTCCGCTGGGAGACCGTCCTGTTGTTTGTATGTTCTTGTGTACGGTTTTCTTTTCCCTTTATGAAACATGCCTGACAATCTGCTGACCTAAAAAGTGTTGTTTGAATAGTGGCCGCCGTTAGCTTAAAGTTGTAGCAATTTATGCTAACTTCTATTTTGTATGTTCATTTTATTTCCATAGATTGTGGAGTGGGAGGTTCTGCTTTTCTTTTTGAGTCCCATAAAAGGATCCCGTCTATTTTTATTTAAATAACAAGGCAGAGGCCCGCAGTGTGTCAGCCCAGTGTGTGTTAGCCCCGTGTGTGTCAGCCTCGTGTGTGTCAGCCCAGTGTGTGTTAGCCCCGTGTGTGTCAGCCTCGTGTGTGTTAGCCCAGTGTGTGTCAGCCCAGTGTGTGTCAGCCCCGTGTGTGTCAGCCCAGTGTGTGTCAGCCCCGTGTGTGTCAGCCCCGTGTGTGTTAGCCCAGTGTGTGTTAGCCTCGTGTGTGTTAGCCCAGTGTGTGTCAGCCCAGTGTGTGTCAGCCCCGTGTGTGTCAGCCCCGTGTGTGTCAGCCCAGTGTGTGTCAGCCCAGTGTGTGTCAGCCCCGTGTGTGTGTCAGCCTCGTGTGTGTTAGCCTCGTGTGTGTTAGCCCCGTGTGTGTTAGCCCCGTGTGTGTTAGCCCCGTGTGTGTCAGCCCCGTGTGTGTCAGCCCCGTGTGTGTCAGCCCAGTGTGTGTTAGCCTCGTGTGTGTTAGCCTCGTGTGTGTTAGCCCCGTGTGTGTTAGCCCCGTGTGTGTTAGCCCCGTGTGTGTTAGCCTCGTGTGTGTTAGCCCAGTGTGTGTCAGCCCAGTGTGTGTCAGCCCAGTGTGTGTTAGCCTCGTGTGTGTTAGCCCAGTGTGTGTCAGCCTCGTGTGTGTCAGCCTCGTGTGTGTTAGCCTCGTGTGTGTTAGCCCAGTGTGTGTCAGCCCAGTGTGTGTTAGCCCAGTGTGTGTTAGCCCAGTGTGTGTCAGCCCAGTGTGTGTTAGCCCAGTGTGTGTCAGCCCAGTGTGTGTTAGCCTCGTGTGTGTCAGCCTCGTGTGTGTTAGCCCAGTGTGTGTCAGCCCAGTGTGTGTTAGCCCAGTGTGTGTCAGCCCAGTGTGTGTCAGCCCAGTGTGTGTTAGCCTCGTGTGTGTTAGCCCAGTGTGTGTCAGCCTCGTGTGTGTCAGCCTCGTGTGTGTTAGCCTCGTGTGTGTTAGCCCAGTGTGTGTCAGCCCAGTGTGTGTTAGCCCAGTGTGTGTTAGCCCAGTGTGTGTCAGCCCAGTGTGTGTTAGCCCAGTGTGTGTCAGCCCAGTGTGTGTTAGCCTCGTGTGTGTCAGCCTCGTGTGTGTTAGCCCAGTGTGTGTCAGCCTCGTGTGTTAGCCCAGTGTGTGTCAGCCCAGTGTGTGTCAGCCTCGTGTGTGTCAGCCTCGTGTGTGTTAGCCTCGTGTGTGTTAGCCCAGTGTGTGTTAGCCCAGTGTGTGTCAGCCCAGTGTGTGTCAGCCCAGTGTGTGTCAGCCCAGTGTGTGTTAGCCCAGTGTGTGTCAGCCCAGTGTGTGTTAGCGTGCTGCTCTCTCAGACTCACGGTGGTGGTTTTGTCGGCCGACCGTCGAACTTGTCCTTCAGCTGTCTCTCTGCTTTGGTGAGGACGGACCGAACGTGATCGTCAGAGTTCACGTCTGGATGAGCTTCATGATACGCCCTCATGCTGCCCTGCACACGGACCACAATCCAGCGTCAGACCCTGAACCCCAACAGGTCCCTGCGGAACCTGGTCCACCCAAGACTTCAGTGAATTAATGCTCACATTTTAGTCCCAGTCAGGATGATCCTGATCCAGCATATAAATGGGTCTGAGCCCAGTGAGACCACAGAGACCTGATACAGAGACCACAGTTTGGCCACTTCAGTCTGGTGTAGTCTGGTTCAGTCTGGTCCGGTTCAGTCAGGTCCTATTCAGCACAGTCCAGTCTGGTACCTCATAGTCTTTCTGGAGCTCCAGGGCCTTGCTGATCCACTTGAGCCTCCTCTTGTCGGACAGTTGGGACCACTGTCTCCTCAGAGCCTCCTTCAGCTCCTTCTGACTCACCTGGAAACACAACACGGTGTCAACACACATGGAAACATGTTACCTGCATGCGTGTGCTCGTACATGGACTTGCGTGCTTCTACCTCGGGGTGGAGCTTCATGTAGGCCTTCTTCTCGTGGTTGTACCACAGCTGTTGAGGCGTCTTCGGTTTCTCCGGCAGGTCGGACTTCTTCCTCTCTTCTATCAGCTCTGGATGTTCCTCCCTGCAGGTCAGCTGACGTTAGCCACGCTAACACCACACGCTAACAATGCACGCTAAATGCTAACCGCAGGCTAACCAATGAGTGTGAACCAACAGTCGGCTGTTAGGAGGCGGACGTACTTGAATCGAGCCATGTTCTTCTCAAATTCCTCTTTTTCCCGCTGAAACTCTGTGATGTACTTTTGCTGCAGAAAGAAACATATTTACAGGATCACTAGCAGGTCGACAGGTGATGGTTTTTGTGTCAGACCTCCAGTCAGGCACTTCCTGTTGCTGGAGAGCTGTAATGTCCCTTAAAGAGGTCAGACTGTCTGACCACAAATAAATTAATGCTTCACTTTCTCTTGTCTGTATGTCGTTAGGATGTGTTCGATGAGCCTTAGCTAACACTGGCTAAGGTTAGCCACCTTAGCCAGTGAGACTAGAGCAGAAATTTAGACCTAGCTAACCAAATATTGTTTGATTGATGTTATTTTCTGCATGGCCATCAATCAATCAGTCAGTGTTTCTCTCTCCAGCTCCAGGTCACAGCAGTGTTTCTCTCAGACCGTTTCCATAAAGAGCAGCTCAGAGATTAGATTAGGACACAGTGGAGGAAGAACTCCCCTTTAACGGGAGGAACTCCCCTTTAACGAGGGGAACTCCCCTTTAACTGGAGGAACTCCCCTTTAACTGGAGGAACTCCCCTTTAACTGGAGGAACTCCCCTTTAACGAGATGAACCCACGAACAGAACCAGGCTCAGAGGGGGGGGGGGGGGGGCTTTCTGTCAGGGTCCATGTAGACACAGATGACTGAATACTCTGAACCAGTAACCGGTTGCTATCATATCATGTTATTCTGGCTGAGGTGATCTACTGGACCAGTTCTGGCTGAGGTGATCTACTGGACCAGTTCTGGCTGAGGTGGTCTACTGGACCAGTTCCAACACTTTTACTACCTACCAGTCACTCAGACACCAGGATGAGGACAGAGAGGATCATGGGTAGAAACAGGGGAGTGACCCTTTGATATCCAGCAGCCTTGTCCGTTAATCAGCGACAGTCAGCTGACATGTTTTCAGCCAATCAGCTGCAGAGTCTGGTCCTCACCTTCTTCTTGTCGGGCAGCTCCTTGTACTTCTTGGACAGGATCTTGGTCAGGTCCAGGTTGCTCATCTCCGGGTGGATTTTGGCGTATTTGGCTCGTTTCTCCATGAAGAAGCGGAAGTACGGAGTCAGAGGCTTTTTAGGGAAGTCTGGGTGAGTCTGTTTGGACGAGAGAGAGGAGTCAGAGGTCAGCTGGACCGTCTACAGGCATCATGAGCCTGGTTCAGTAAAGTCCGACCTGGTTAATCTCACCTTGAGTTTCTTGCCTTTGTACGGATTCTTCACGAACTCTGTGGCGTCTACGATGAGCTCCGTCATTGTTCGGTATTTACGAACCTGAAACAGAAAAACACGAGCGATCAGACCGATCAGTAATCAATGGGTCACAGGAAGCTGCTGAAATAAAACAGGAAGCAGTTAAGTCCAAACTCCAGTTCGAGTCCTGAGTGTCAGTGTCTCTGGGTCACATGACCTCAAACGGCCTCCACGTTTATTCCAGTGAATCATTCCAGTCCCACCGGGAGCGTCGGCGCCGCCACCGGCCACTCCGGTTAACCCTTCGCATCCCACCAGCAGGTAAACGTCAAGCAGGAGGCAGCAGGAAGTCAGACAGAAAAACAACAAGAGAATCTGCTTTTCAAAATAAAAGCCCCCCTGCAGACTGTCAGTGGTATATTCCAACAGCACATCAGTATTATTCTCTAATGGGGGGGGTTTCCATGACCCTGCTGCAACGTCTGTGTGTGCGTGTGTGTGTAGGTCTGTGTGTGTGTGTAGGTGTGTGTGTGTGTGTAGGTCTGTGTGTGTGTGTAGGTCTGTGTGTGTGTGTGTAGGTCTGTGTGTGTGTGTAGGTCTGTGTGTGTGTGTAGGTCTGTGTGTGTGTGTGTAGGTCTGTGTGTGTGTGTGTAGGTCTGTGTGTGTGTGTGTGTGTAGGTCTGTGTGTGTGTGTGTAGGTCTGCGTGTGTGTGTTACCTCGGTGGAGACCTTCTGCCACTTCTGCCGGCACATGTCTCCGGTGAAGCTGCCAAAACAGACCTTGTCCCAGTCGAAGTGTGACTCTGTGGTTTTGTACTTCATGGCGTCTCCGTCAGGCAGCAGAGAGCGAATCCTGTCCAGGAGGGTCAGACAGTCCTCCTGAGTCCACTCGTCTACACACACACACACACACCTGTCAGAGAAACTCAGCAGCTTTTTGGCCATCTTGAGCCTCCGTACCTACAGATAGATTGATTTAACAGGTGTTTCTATACCTGAGGGCCACGCCCCCTACCTTCAGCTGTGTGTGTGTTACCTGGCTCACTCTTGACTCTGGCGCTGGGGGCCGAGGAGACGCTGCTGCTGCCGTTCATCCTGCTGAGACTGACGGAGAGGTTCCACCCCCTCCCTCCTGTAGACACACACACACACACACACACACCATGTTCAGTTCCTTGTTCACCGTGTTTTTCCTGAGCTTTCAGCTGGACCTCATGGTCTTCATCAGCTGGAGCTGTTGTCATTGAGACAGATGTGTTGAATGACCAACATTCATGTGACCTGAATGTTTTTCATCAGGTCACTGATGGAGAGTATCCGAATACTTTTACTCCCTGAAGTACTGAGGTACACGGCTGAGGTACTGAAGTACACGCCTGAGGTACTGAAGTACTGGAGTACTGAGGTACTGAGGTACACGCCTGAGGTACTGAAGTACACGCCTGAGGTACTGAAGTACACGCCTGAGGTACTGAAGTACTGAGGTACACGCCTGAGGTACTGAGGTACACGCCTGAGGTACTGAAGTACACGCCTGAGGTACTGAAGTACACGCCTGAGGTACTGAAGTACACGCCTGAGGTACTGAGGTACACACGGTACTTGTACTTCCAGTGTGTATTTCTACTCTGGGGGGGTTTAAACCGGCGGGCAGCGTAATAATTTCATAGTCAATGATCAATCCGTGACGTCACATATCGATCACCGTGCTCAGGCGCTGAGGGGGGGGGCTCCTCCACAGTGTTTCTGAGGAAGACCATGAGACACACTGAAGACAAAGACAGTAAGTGGACCTTGAGTTGGGTGGTCACGTGACATGTTAATGAGCCGCTTTACATCACGGGGGGGGGGCTTCAGTTTGATCCGGATCAGAGACTCTGTGCCCCCCACCGCGGTCCGTCTGGACCCCCCTCTCCCCGGCGGTGCTGACAAGGTCAACCGGGGGGTTATTTCTGTACTTCCATGCAGATCTGGGGGGGGTCACCGGCTGGACTCCACAACCAAACTCCAGTCGAAAAAACGTCACTTTAAGGCAGAAGCGTTGACCGGGGGGGGGGGCAGTTAGAGTCAGGAGTTTGATGGAAACTAAAAGGTGAGAATTATTCATGTCACCGGTTCGTGGGAGAAGTGGCTGCTGAGTGTGTGTGTGTGTGTGTGTGTGGTGGGGGGGGTGGGGGGGTACAGCGGGCCGTCAGGCTCCAGCTGCCCCGGTAATGGCGCCCGTCCTCCGGCAGGAGTCACCACGTAGCTTCCGCTGGCACACAAACAGCATCGAGCCACAAGCTCCCGGGGAGCCGCTTCGGTGAAACATGAGAAAATCAAAGAAAATGAAAAGAAAGAAAAGAGCAGGAACATGTGAGGAGCTTCCGGCGGACACGTGCAGCACATTATCGCATCATTTAGCAAAACTGCTAAAATGAGAAAATCCGTCGACATTTGTGTGTTTGGTGCAAAATGGTGATTAAAGCGGCTCGTGTTTGTCGGCTGGCGGTTATTTAGCGGCCCGACGGCCCGTTTCTCCGGTTCGGCGGAGAGCGGGCTGGATGACGAGCTGCTGCCCCAGAAGCCTTCACTGCGAAGCCGCCATGAATGTTCTGGTGACTCGGGGACAAACGACCAGAAAACCCCAGAAATCTGTTTAAAATCACACCTAAGTACTTACCTCGAGGTCGAGACAGTAACCCGGGTTGACACCGCACACCACGGTGGTCGTTTGGATTATTTTGGGACTTTCAAAGTGTGTTTTTTCCAGCCGTAAACCCCGGGGAGTCAGGTCGAAACGAATCCGACAAAAGGAGCGTCTAGTCCGGTATGAAACTCCGCCCAGCGCCGCAGGGGGAGGAACTCCGGGGGAAAACATGAGGACAAAGGCGGAGGATGAAACCAGAGACAGCGGCTAAAACACCAGCCAAAGCCGCTGAAAAACTACCTGACACGTAAAGTTATCTCTTCATTTGTGTGTTTTTCACAACCATTCAGACGGTTTTTACTAAAGTTGACCTGCGACAGCGTCCGTCCCTGTAAATCTACCCTCCTGACTGGAACCTGGTCCGGGTCCAGATGCTGAGCCGACGGGGAGACAGAGGACTGGGGCCCGGGGACCCGACGGCCAGCCGCCGACAGAGATGCGTCCGGGGGGACGGGAGGAGAGCGGCTGCTCCGGGTGGAAGAACCGAAGTGTGCAGAAAGTCGTCAGGTCTGCCGGCTGCCTGCGCCTCCTCCTCGGCCTCCTCCCGCCTGTCGCGGTGCTAATCAGCGGCTCGGAGACGGAGAGCAACCTGCGCCCTGCAGGACCGCAGCCCGCATCCACATGGCAGCCTGCCCGCCGACAACACACTGCCTGCCGGGTGTGACCTCCTGACTCACCGGCCCCCTCCCACAGAGAGGGCCGATCACTGATCAACCAAACCAATCCACCAATCAATCAATTATTCAATCCAGATATCTATTCCACACACCTGTCTCTCCACAGGTGTGTGTGTGTGTGCGTGTGTGTCGACCGGGTTGATTTCATAAATGAAGTTTAGAAATAAAAATACATTTTCTGTAGAATATAAAAGAACAAACATTTTATTTTATGAACCGAATTAACCTAAAAAAATGTTTGTGTGTGTGTCTCAAGTGTATCATGTGTGTATCCTGTGTGTGTATCATGTGTGTATCAAGTGTGTGTGTACAGAGCTGTGATTGGTTGATGAACTAATGACAGCAGTCAAGCTGATCTTCCTCAGATATTTGTTGTTGATGGTGCTGATGGTGGATCCAACCCAGCTGTGGCCCAGCTGTGGCCCACAGAGTGGAAACAAACTGATTCTCAGGTCAGACTTTATAGTAAAACATGAAAACAAAAACTATTTTCCAGCATTTTAACATCAGTTTAATTGTGTTCTTCCTCCTCCTCCTCCTCCTCAATGATTTAAAGCTTGTTAATCTGACCTGGTCTCTGGAAGGTGTGGTTGATTCTTCTCGTCCAATCAGGTTTGCTCCCCGTCCTTGGTCGTCTGTCTCTGGCTGTCCTCAGCAGAAATGTTCAGGCATGGAGCTCTCTGATTGGACCGTTCCTACAGCAATGCTCTCTGGGACTTGTAGTTGGCCTCTCTAACATGGTCAGAATCAATGGTCAAACTTTAGCAACCACCTCAGGTGTGAGCAGGTGTGTGCAGGTGTGAACAGGCAGACTGGGGACTCAGTCAGTCCACTTCAGAGATGTGAGGGACCTGCTGAGAAGGAAACGTGTCAGAGAACCATCAGGACCAAACTGACTGACTCGGCCTGAGCGTTCAGCTGAGCCTCGGTTGAGCTCCTGGGGGTCAGCAGACCGTCACAGGAAGCTGATGACGCTGCAAGACTTTTCCAAAGCTCTCAAGGATCTGACTAATTCCATGACTCTTCCAGGCCTGGAAAACAAGGCTTTGAAATTCCCAGACTGTCCCAGACACGGGGAACACGCCTCTCCTCTCAGGCGGACCCTCAATTTGTCCTGAGGAGAACCTGAGGAGAACCTGAGGAGAAGTGGTGCATTCAGGGACCTGCCGCCGAGACGGAAGCTGACTGGTGTGGTCCTCAGAGTGTCTCTCCTCCTCAGTCCTACAATGTTGTAATCCGTGTTTATTACGGCAAATACCGATGGATGATGATGATTCTGGTTTATTTAATAAGGATTCAGAACATATCAGAACTTCAGCATTAATGGAATTAAAAATAGTTTGGCTAGTAAAGGACCAGTTCATAAATGTTTCTAAATGTTAATTGTGGTGTCCCCCATGATTCTGTACTGGGCCCACAGCTCCTCCTTACAGAGACATGACAGTATTTTAATGTGTTAGTAACCTCACCCCTTGGTCTGAGGTGGATAAATTCACTGACGGATGAAGTCATGTAGACTTTGTACCTGAAAGCGTCTCAGCTGGTATTATTTCAACCGGACACAAGTGACTTTTCTTTAATCTCTTAATTTAATAAAGTGAATTCAACACTAACCCCCTTCAAGCCCCGTTATTATTAAGTCATTCTTTATTTTCTAATGTTATCGATTGTTAGAGTGTTTCTGTGCTCACATTTTCCTCCACATCAATAAAGTTATAAAGTTTGATTTATTACAGGTTGCATGATGACATCGTCGTGTGCCAGCCGGTCGGAGTGGTCAGGTACCTGAGGCGGCAGGACAAACCACCTCCAGCTGAGCATCATAACCAGCAGGAGGCCGCAGAGTGCCGCTGCAGCGTCACTTCCGTGGCACCACAGAAGAAGACTGAGCAACAGAAGCCGGAAGTGTGGAGCAGCAGTGAGGAGAGATTAGCCCGGTTAGCCCGTAGGCTAACGCGCTCTGATATGAGGTTTCTGGGCTGAACAGTAAGTGTGATGTGGTCCCGTTTACCTGCTCTCTCTGCGACACCGGCTCTCTACGGTCACTGAGCACGTGACTGACCGTGACGGCCGTTAGCATGTAGCTTAGCTAACTCCCTCCCCGACTGTTAGCGGTTAGCTCAGAGTTTTAGCACGACGTTGATGTGGGTGCAGTCAGAAAACAGCAGGCTCCGACTGGGGGCAGGTAGAGTGGAGCTGCTGCAGCTAACACAGCTACACCTGTCCGCCCCACACCTGTACAGGTCTGGAACCTCTGAAACCTCCACCATTGTGATAAAAGCAGCTGAAACAAACTAACAAACCAGGTCCAGATCAGTTAGCAGATGATCAATAATCACTTCCGGCTGATGGAGTGGCGTCATGGCTCATCAATTAATCAATAAAAGTCAAAGTCTTAGCTGTGTGGGCTCGCCTGTCAAACGTTTCATTTATTAATGATCAGTTATTATTGATCACTTATTACTGGTCAGTAATTATTGATTATTGCTGATCAGGTGTGTTTCCTACAGCAGAGCCCGCTCAGGTGTGGACCCCCCCAGACTGATCCTCCAGGTGACCTACACAGCATGCTGACTCTTCACATTAATACCGACTGATTATTGATGAACAGGTGAGCTGTTGGGGTCGAAGCAGGACACACAGACGGCACTCCTCTGTTCCAGACACAAGTTATAAAACCAAACGGTCCACCAGGAACATAATTAGTCAGTCATTAAGAGTTCACGGGGGGGTCAGTGGAGTCAGGACTCAGGTTCAGGTCTGGACTCACCTGTCCGCAACAATCCGATGCTGTTTAAGCTTCGTCTCGGTGCCTCAGTGGAGGTTTGCTGACTGTGTGTGTGTGAGTGAGAACCAGATCACCGTTGAACAGACTTGTTTTAAAGTGACAGGAAGTGATGCGTGTGTGACATCATCACGCTGCAGTTTGAAATGTTTTTCTGAAGACTTTCAGTTTACCTGAAATGCAGTGCATTGTGGGAAAAGTGACTGTACTTCGCCTGTGGTCTGATGACATGACTCTGACCTCATCGGGCTTCAGGTGGAGTGACCCTCTGTCAGGTGTTGGTGCTAAGCTCCGCCCCCTGTGTGCAGGTGTGTGACGTGTGTTGACCTCAGCGGGCGTTGCCATTGGCGATGGCTCTGATTGAAGGCGTAGGCGACGAGGTGACGCTGCTGTTCGGCTCCCTGCTGCTCCTCGCGGTGCTGCTGCTCGCCTGGATCTCCACCCGCACCTCTGAGCCCCCAGAACACCTGTTTGCCTCTGCCACAGGCCCCGCCCCTTCACTGAGGACCGGCCCCGCCCACCAGGATGCATCTCCCTCCTCCACCAACACCACCTCTTCATCCTCCTCCTCCTCCACTCCCTCCAGCTCTGTGACAGAAGCTCCGCCCACAAACACCTCCACCCAGGGGGAGAAAGAGGAGGGGCAGGGGGGGGGGGCAGGAGGAGATGATGTGAGGAGTCAAGGAGGAGGAGGAGGAGGAGGAGGAGAGCCTTCGTCCTCTCAGAGGAACATGGTGGTCAGACTGAAGTTTCTGAATGACACCGAGAGAACAGCTCAGGTCAAACCACAGGACACCATCGGATACATCAAACGGTAAACTACTACTGCTGCTAGTACTACTACTGCTGCTAGTACTACTACTGCTGCTACTACTGCTGCTAGTACTGCTGCTAGTACTGCTGCTAGTACTACTACTGCTGCTAGTACTACTACTGCTGCTACTACTGCTGCTAGTACTGCTGCTAGTACTACTACTGCTGCTAGTACTACTACTGCTGCTACTACTGCTGCTAGTATTACTACTGCTGCTAGTACTACTACTGCTGCTAGTACTGCTGCTAGTACTACTACTGCTGCTACTACTGCTGCTAGTACTGCTGCTAGTACTGCTGCTAGTACTGCTGCTAGTACTACTACTGCTGCTACTACTGCTGCTAGTATTACTACTGCTGCTAGTACTACTACTGCTGCTAGTATTACTACTGCTGCTACTACTGCTGCTAGTATTACTACTGCTGCTAGTACTACTACTGCTGCTAGTACTGCTGCTAGTACTACTACTGCTACTACTGCTGCTACTACTGCTGCTAGTACTGCTGCTAGTACTACTACTGCTACTACTGCTGCTAGTACTGCTGCTAGTACTACTACTGCTGCTACTACTGCTGCTAGTATTACTACTACTGCTGCTACTACTGCTGCTAGTACTACTACTGCTGCTAGTACTACTGCCAGTACTACTACTGCTGCTAGTACTGCTGCTAGTACTACTACTGCTGCTAGTATTACTACTGCTGCTACTACTGCTGCTAGTACTACTACTACTGACTACTACTGCTGCTAGTACTGCTGCTAGTACTGCTACTGCTGCTAGTACTACTACTACTGACTACTACTGCTGCTAGTACTGCTGCTAGTACTGCTACTGCTGCTAGTACTACTACTGCTGCTACTACTGCTGCTAGTATTACTACTACTGCTGCTACTACTGCTGCTAGTACTACTACTGCTGCTAGTACTACTGCTAGTACTACTACTGCTGCTAGTATTACTACTGCTGCTACTACTGCTGCTAGTATTACTACTGCTGCTAGTACTACTACTGCTGCTAGTACTGCTGCTAGTACTACTACTGCTACTACTGCTGCTAGTACTGCTGCTAGTACTACTACTGCTGCTAGTATTACTACTACTGCTGCTACTACTGCTGCTAGTACTACTACTGCTGCTAGTACTACTACTGCTGCTAGTACTACTACTGCTGCTGCTACTACTGCTGCTAGTATTACTACTACTGCTGCTAGTACTACTACTGCTGCTACTACTGCTGCTAGTACTACTACTGCTGCTAGTACTACTGCTAGTACTACTACTGCTGCTAGTACTGCTGCTAGTACTACTACTGCTGCTACTACTGCTGCTAGTATTACTACTACTGCTGCTACTACTGCTGCTAGTACTACTACTGCTGCTAGTACTACTGCTAGTACTACTACTGCTGCTAGTACTGCTGCTAGTACTACTACTGCTGCTAGTATTACTACTGCTGCTACTACTGCTGCTAGTACTACTACTACTGACTACTACTGCTGCTACTACTGCTGCTAGTACTGCTGCTAGTACTGCTACTAGTAAATGGTAAATGTATAGCATGTATGTATGTATAGCACCTTTCTAGTTATTTCAACTACATGACATCCTCATCCACCCATCATTCATACAGGAGGGATCTAATTAGACTGTTCTTTCATACTCATTCACACACTGAAGCTGCTTCAGGAGCCAGTTGGGGTTCAGTGTCTTGCCCAAGGACACTTCGATATGTTGACCCATAGGAGCTGGGGATCGAACCCCCGACCTTCTGATTGAGGGACGACCCACTCTACCACTGAGCCACAGCTGCCCTAGTGCTGCTGCTGCTACTACTACTGCGAGTACTGCTGCTAGTACTACTGCTAGTACTGCTGCTAGTACTACTGCTAGTACTGCTGCTGCTAGTACTACTGCTAGTACTGCTGCTAGTACTACTGCTAGTACTGCTGCTGCTAGTACTGCTGCTGCTAGTACTACTGCGAGTACTGCTGCGAGTACTACTGCTAGTACTGCTGCTAGTACTGCTGCTGCTAGTACTGCTGCTGCTAGTACTGCTGCTGCTAGTACTACTGCTAGTACTGCTGCTGCTAGTACTGCTGCTGCTAGTACTACTGCGAGTACTGCTGCTAGTACTACTGCTAGTACTGCTGCTGCTAGTACTGCTGCTGCTAGTACTACTGCTAGTACTACTGCTAGTACTACTGCTAGTACTGCTGCTAGTACTGCTGCTGCTAGTACTGCTGCTAGTACTGCTGCTGCTAGTACTGCTGCTGCTGCTGCTGCTGCTAGTACTACTAGTGTTAGTACTACACCATTAGATACATCAAATGGTAAACTAGTACTGCTGCTGCCTGGTTGTGGTTCTGACCTTTGACCTGTGCCCTTTCAGGACCTACTTTGCGGGTCAGGAGCAGCAGGTCCGGCTCATCTATCAGGGTCAGCTGCTGCAGGACGACGCTCAGACTCTGGCCTCTCTGAACCTGGTCCATAACTGCGTCCTGCACTGTCACATCTCTCAGCACGCGGGCCGCGGCGCCGCAGGGGGGCCGCGGCCCGCCGACCAGGTGCAGGTGGCTCTGAACGTGGGAAGCCTGATGGTTCCTCTGCTGGTCCTCATGCTGTCCGTGCTCTGGTACTGTCAGATCCAGTACCGGCAGTTCTTCACCGCCCCGGCCACCGCCTCGCTGGTCGGAGTCACCATCTTCCTCAGCCTGGTGGCCTTCGGAGTCTACCGCCGCTAGCTGCTCTCTGATTGGCTGCTGCCTCCTTCTGTGCAGTGATGTCAGCAGCCAGGGCGGAGCTCTCTCCGTGACCTCTGACCGCCAAGCCGGCCGGGACGCCATAGCGGCGGGACGAGACAGATGCTGATAGTTAATGTTTGTTTTCTGTTGCCATGGAGACGCTGAGTGTAGAGGACTTTAATCGTTTTAGATCCCATTAATGTTCATCATCATCATCATCGTGCCTCTTTTACTTCCTGGTTTCTCTGCTGACTGTAGACTGGACCTGTCTGTCTGTCTCTACCTGTCTGTCTGTCTGTCTGTCTGTCTGTCTCTACCTGTCTGTCTGTCTGTCTGTCTGTCTGTCTGTCTGTCTGTCTCTACCTGTCTGCAG
>NC_092026.1:275000-297500 GCF_042242105.1 Pempheris klunzingeri
TGCCTCCAGCTGGACGGACACACACACAGTCAGAGCACTGAGGTTCTGAAGTCCTCCAGGTGTTCCAGATGTGCAGCCCTGCTGTGTGCAGCTGTGGAGCTGATATGTAGACAAGATATTTCTATGTCTTTTATTTGTTGATACTGTACACTAGTCTTATGTGATATTATTCTATTTTAGATTGTCCATATTTTAGATTTTCATATATTGTTTTTGTGCCTTCAGTGTTGGTCGTCTTGTGGTGTCTGTCTGTAGTCTGTCTGTAGTCTGTCTGTACTGCGGCCTGTGAAGGAACTATTCTATTCTAGAGGACGTGTTGTACCAGCAGGTGGCAGCAGAGCTCCTACAGATCACCTAAGATACATCGTCAATGATGACCAGGAGTCTGAACGTGACCCTGAACTCATCACCAGAACCAGACTGTCAGCAGCTTCACAGCAGGAAGTCCTCACGCTGGTGTGACGCTGTCAAAATAAAAGCCTTCAACCGTACAATGACAGCAGCATCGTCTGCACACAACACACTGTCAGGAATGAATGCCTGAATAAGTGAATGAGCAGTGGTTGGAGGATGCAGCCCTGACAGACACTGTAGGTGTTACTGACTAATGACATCACAGCAGACAGGTGAGCGGAGGCTGCAGGTTGTCGGACCTTGTGGCTGCAGCGGACTCCCAGCATGCCTTGCTCGTTTTGTTGTACGAGGGGTTGCTCCAGAATGAATCCACAGTCTGAGTCCAGCTGGCGGCTCCAGTCTGTCCTCACTCTGTCTCTGAAGCCCTGCAGCAGGTCCAGAATCTGCTGGAACCTCTGCAGAACCAGCTGGGACTCACCTGAGTCCACAAACCTGAACACAAAGCAGACATCATCATTAAAGACCGGATCCAGGAACCTGAACACCACACAGAGTCCGGTCCGGGTCAGGATGGACCCCTGCAGTGTGACCTTACAGGTGCTGGACAGTCCTGTAGTGCTTCAGAGCGTCTTCAGCTCTCCGTCTGAGCTGTCGAGTCCAGCAGAGTCCGGCTGCAGCCGACGGCGTGAACCTGCTGATAGTTTCCGGTTCCTCTCGCTGGCTGAAGAACAGCAGCTCTGTCTGATCCAGCTCTACCAGGACCATCTCCACCAGCCGGACCAGGTGGGGACGCAGCTGGTCCTGGATCAGAGGACGGTCCAGGAGCAACCGGAACATGTTTACCAGCTGAAACACAGACCAGGTGAGACCAGCGCTCCCGTCCCAGCTGGGCTGTGTCAGAGGTGTGAACAGTACCTGAGCTGCACAGGAGGACACGCTGCAGTCCTCCAGGGCTCTGCTGAGGACAGACACCAGCCGCCTCTCCACGTCCAACACCTGAGCCTCAAACTGTCCCAGGTACAGGTTGAAGCTCTGACAGGAAGAGGAGGGGGAGTCAAACACAGCTCGCAGTCACACAGGAAGTACGTCACATACCTGAGCTGTCTGTCACCTGGTCGTCAGGGTCACTGAGGTCACAGTTACACTCAGACAGAACCGCCACGTGATGCAGGAAGTCCTGATACACACCCTGAACCACATCGGTCCACATCCCGCCACTGACGCCGGACAGGACCATGTGATCCAGCTGATACAGCTGCAGACTGACACACAGCACCTCCTGTGGGGGGGGGGGGGGAGACACATTACAACAGGTAGACCGAAGAACAGTCACAGCATCCAGCTGTGTGTGTGTGTGTGTGTGTGTGTGTGTGTGTGTGTGTACCTGGATGCTGTGCAGGCGTGTCAGGTAGTTGTCCAGGTGGAAGAAGACCAGGTGTGAGGGGAAGTCCCAGCTCAGTGTAACTCCATCCTGCAGTCAGACACACAGCACACTTTACCTGCCTCTCATTGGCTGACGGATCACAAAAAGCCTAACTTGTTACCACGGTTATCAAACAGCATACACAGATGGGCCGTGAGAGTTCTTCCTGGTCCACTGGCAGTCACAGCACAACAAACTACACCCCCGATCACAACCACAGCTCAGGACTACACTACCCATAAGCCTCGGCAGCAACACGCACACCTCACTGGGTCTTTGGTCGTACCCGGGTCCGGTTCTCCAGCTGAGCCCTGCACCGGCCGTAGGCCTCTTTGAGGCTCTGCAGGGTTCGGATCACCAGTCTGACACAATGCAGGACCGGACCGGGGTCTGACACCAGGCCACGCATCATTCTCTCCCCACACAGGAACGTCCTGCTCTGCAGCAGCAGCAGGAGGAGATGAGAAGGAGGTGATGAAGGTGATAAAGGAGCGTCTGATGAAGACAGAAGTGTGACCCTTCGTCGGTACCGTCTGGATGAAGAGGTTGCAGATCTCCTGCAGCAGGACCACCACCCTGCAGGGTTTACTGTAGAATTCAGACCGGATCCACACCTGACACACCTCCTCCATCACGGCCGCCATTTTGGCTCCCAGCTGCCAATCACAGACAGAGATCAGTGACACGGTGATGGTCCGCGGAGCCTGATCAGGTTTACGACCCCTCTCAGGTACCTGACGGTACTCCAGCTGCTCCAGCTGTGCCAGCTGCTCCTGCACAGGACTCAGGTTCACAGTCACATCCTCAGCCTCCTTCAACCCTGAGAGTCACAGAGGTCAGAGGTCAGAGGACAGGGGGAACAGGTGTGCTTGAGGCTACAGGTAGGCGTGTCCTGTCTACCTTCCTGGACATCGGTGTATATGTCTCTCAGAGTGGACCAGTAGATGCTGTCTGTCCTCTGAACAATGGACGCCACCTGCTGAGCTCTGCTGCTCATCAGCTGAAGAACAACAACAACAAACACATCAGACAGAACCTGGAGAGGAGCTGTCGACTCAGTCACTTAGAAAAGAGAGCAGTAAAGGCCGGGTAGAGGTGGTCACATGGAGGCAGGTAAGGGGAGCTGAACTGTCACATGACTGTTGTTGAACACAGCTCAACGGTCTTTCTCCTGACATGACTCAGGATTTTGTTGTGAGATTAAGGCACCTGCTGCTGGATGAAGTGCAGGTTCTCCAGTCTGTTCTTCCAGAAGTCAAACTCCTCTGAGGGAAGCGGCTTCAGTCCATCCACAACCGGCTGAGACGAGTCCTGCAGCAGGAACTCTGACACAAGCTCCGCCCACTCTATGATCGTCGAATCACAGGCATGGAGGAGCTTCGTGTTTGACAACTTTCTGTTAGAGAGAAGAAGAGGAAGCAGCTTCCTGTTAGACAGAAGAAGAGGAAGCAGCTTCCTGTTAGAGAGAAGAAGAGGAAGCAGCTTCCTGTTAGAGAGAAGAAGAGGAAGCAGCTTCCTGTTAGAGAGAAGAAGAGGAAGCAGCTTCCTGTTAGAGAGAAGAGGAAGCAGCTTCCTGTTAGAGAGAAGAGGAAGCAGCTTCCTGTTAGAGAGAAGAAGAGGAAGCAGCTTCCTGTTAGAGAGAAGAAGAGGAAGCAGCTTCCTGTTAGAGAGAAGAAGAAGAAGCAGCTTCCTGTTAGAGAGAAGAAGAGGAAGCAGCTTCCTGTTAGAGAGAAGAAGAGGAAGCAGCTTCCTGTTAGAGAGAAGAAGAGGAAGCAGCTTCCTGTTAGACAGAAGAAGAAGAAGCAGCTTCCTGTTAGAGAGAAGAAGAAGAAGCAGCTTCCTGTTATGCCGCGTTTCCACCAGCACGACTTGGCCCTACTTGACTCGACTCGGCACGGCACGGTACGGTTGTGTTTCCATTACACCAGGTACCACCTCAAACGTGGACGGGGTCGTCATAGCAAGGCGGGCCGAAACTCCCGTAGCGTAATTTGTATACGACATAAACAAACACAACTAAGGATGTGGAGCGTTTGTTTTGCGTGTATCCGTTTACCTCGTTCACAGAAATAATAAAAATGCTCCATCTCTGTTTCCGGGGTTTTAAAAACGGCGGATTTGACAGTCGCTCTCATGACTCATCAAGTGACGCTGCTCCCTGGCCAATCAGTGGTCTGCAGTCTGGTGACGTCGCATTGTCAGCTCGACTCAGCTCGCTTGGAACCCCGGCCGAGGAGGCACTTAAATAGTACCTGGTACCAGGTACTAGGGCCGGTGGAAACGCTACCTAAAGCGTACCAAGTCGAGTCGAGTAGGGTCAAGTCGAGCCGATGGAAACGTGGCATTAGAGAGAAGAGGAAGCAGCTTCCTGTTAGAGAGAAGAAGAAGAAGCAGCTTCCTGTTAGAGAGAAGAAGAGGAAGCAGCTTCCTGTTAGAGAGAAGAGGAAGAAGCAGCTTCCTGTTAGAGAGAAGAAGAGGAAGCAGCTTCCTGTTAGAGAGAAGAAGAGGAAGCAGCTTCCTGTTAGAGAGAAGAGGAAGAAGCAGCTTCCTGTTAGAGAGAAGAAGAGGAAGCAGCTTCCTGTTAGAGAGAAGAAGAGGAAGCAGCTTCCTGTTAAGAGAGAAGAAGAAGCAGCAGCAGTTTCATGTTGGAGAGATGGACGTGTGTCTGTACTACTGCCCTTCAGTATCGTCATGGAGATGGTCATCACCGACAGTGTTGCCATGGAAATGGTCGTCATGGCCAGTGCTGCCGTGGAAATGGTCGTCATGGAGAGCGTCAGGAGGAGGCAGGAAGGTCCGTCCTTCTATCTGAGCCTTCATCACCAGCGCCTCGCTCTTCTGCCTCTCCATGAACCTCAGAGCCTCCTCGGCCACGCCCGCCGCCCAACTGCTGCTGGTCTCTGGGTTGCTAAGCAACGGGCAGGTCACCTGAGGGGGGAGAAGACACCTTCAAACACACACATACAGACCTGTACCGTTAGCCTTAGCTCAGCAGCAGAATGAGCTGACAGCGCCTGAAGTAAACTCTGCAGCGCGCCAAAGATCCCCCATTAAAACTGAGAAAAACTAGCCGTAGCCTACAGCTAGCCTTCTTGTACGCCTTAGCCTTCCTGTTAGCCTACAGCTAGCCTTCTTGTACGCCTTAGCCTTCCTGTTAGCCTACAGCTGGCCTTCTTGTCAGCCTTAGCCTACAGCTAGCTTTCTTGTAAGCCTTAGCCTACAGCTGGCCTTCTTGTCAGCCTTAGCCTACAGCTGGCCTTCTTGTAAGCCTTAGCCTTCCTGTTAGCCTACAGCTGGCCTTCTTGTCAGCCTTAGCCTACAGCTAGCTTTCTTGTAAGCCTTAGCCTACAGCTGGCCTTCTTGTCAGCCTTAGCCTACAGCTAGCTTTCTTGTAAGCCTTAGCCTACAGCTAGCTTTCTTGTAAGCCTTAGCCTACAGCTGGCCTTCTTGTCAGCCTTAGCCTACAGCTAGCTTTCTTGTAAGCCTTAGCCTACAGCTGGCCTTCTTGTCAGCCTTAGCCTACAGCTGGCCTTCTTGTAAGCCTTAGCCTTACTGTTAGCCTTAGCCTTACTGTTAGGCTTAGCCTACAGCTAGCCTTAGCCTTACTGTTAGCCTTAGCCTTACTGCTAGCCTTACAGTTAGCCTTCACCTACAGCTAGCCTTACAGTTAGCCTTCGCCTACAGCTAGCCTTACAGCTAGCCTTAGCCTTACTGCTAGCCTTACAGTTAGCCTTCACCTACAGCTAGCCTTACAGTTAGCCTTAGCCTTACTGCTAGCCTTAGCCTACAGCTAGCCTTACAGTTAGCCTTCGCCTACAGCTAGCCTTACAGCTAGCCTTAGCCTTACTGCTAGCCTTAGCCTACAGCTAGCCTTACAGTTAGCCTTCGCCTACAGCTAGCCTTAGCCTTACTGCTAGCCTTACAGTTAGCCTTCGCCTACAGCTAGCCTTAGCCTTACTGCTAGCCTTAGCCTACAGCTAGCAGTCTCACCTCCTCAGAGACAGCTATGATGAAACTCATGACGTCCTCTCCCTGAACTTCTTGAGTGACTAAAGTCTGCCTGACATTTTCTTTGGTGATAGCTTCGCGGGCCGTTTTGGAGACACAGATGACTTTAGTCTGGATGTTCTGGGGGAAGTGGAGGCTGAGGGAGAGTCCGGACTGCGGCTCTCGGTAGATGAACAGGTTAGTGAAGTCCTGGCTGCTGAGGAAGCTGTTGAACAGAACCTGGTTCTCCTCCTCGGACACCAACTGCCGCCATCTTTCCGGGTCCAACCTGAAGCTGTTCACGGTGAAGCTCCGGATCGGCTCCAGCCGCTCGTCTTTACCGTCCATCTGCTGCTTTTACACCTTCTTCTCACGGCTTCGGTGCCTAACAAATCACTGGATTTACACGGTTTGACAGAAACAAACAAATAAGATTAACAACCGAAATAAACGAACTGATGAAATTACTACTTAAAATAACCAACAACGGTTTTAACGGCCTTGCTGCCTTCAGTGTCTCCTCACTGTGTCGTAAACAGCAACGTCCGTGTATAACCGTGTATATGTTTTCAATAATGATGATGGTAATCAAAATGATAGTGAGCTCTTGAAATAATCACATCTCACAATGCTGGTTTAACCACGTGGAATGTTTTTTGTTTTTTAAAATCATTTCGTAGCTCCCACATGTTTAAAGCCGGACAGAAGGTTTAATTTCACTATAAGAAAGCAATAAATCCTATTCCAGTCGCAGGGCTTAAAGGCAGCATAGCCAGCAGTCTTAAGATAAGATAGATATTCCTTTATTTATCCCACAATGGGGAAATTTCAAGTCAGCAGCTGATTCACACATACAAGATACAGTTCACACATACAAAGAAAGGGAATAAAAAATATAAAATATATATATGTTTACATGTACAGTATATACAAAAAATAATGTATGGTGAAAGAATGAAAGAATGAGGTGATAGAAAGGCTATTGCACATGGGGGAAAATATAAATATATAAATATATATGAAATATTGCACTTGTTCCTTTTTCTTGGTCTTTGGTCTACTGGGAGCAGATTTGGTTGTAAAGTCTGATGGCAGCAGGGAGGAAGGACCTGCGATGCCTCTCTTTGGAGCATCGTGGGTGACGAAGCCTGTCACTGATGGAGCTTTCCAGGGCTCTTACAGTCTCATGTAGGGGGTGGGAGACATTGTCCATGATTGATGACAGCTTCGCTACCATCCTCCCGTCACCCACCACCTCCACAGGATCGAGGCTACAGCCCAGGACAGAGCTGGCTTTGTCCACCAGTTTGTTCAGTCTCTTCCTCTCTGCTGCCGTGATGCTGCTGCTCCAGCAGACCACACCGTAGAAGATGGCTGATGCCACCACGGAGTCATAGAAAGTCCTCAGGAGGCCCTCCGCCACTCCGAAAGACCTCAGTCTACGCAGCAGGTGGAGTCTGCTTTGGCCTTTCTTGAAGAGTGCCTGAGTATTAACAGTCCAGTCCAGCTTCTTCTACACGTTTTATAGTTAAATCACAAATCTAACAGTTTTATTCCTTTAACTCTTTAAAGTAGAGACAAAACTCCGTCCCAGCGGAGACCAAGCAGGTTTATCCCACTATGGAGCTGTTCAGATGAGGACAAACACATAAATAACAGCAGATTCATTAGTGAGTGAAATAACTGATTAACCAATAAATATTACTGTTAGATAAATGAAGGAAATAGAAGTCAGGGTTCATCTTTATGTGGAGAGAAACAGTGACCGAATTCAAAGCATTTCTTTGATAACTAATCTAAGGAGCCTGAACATCTTCACAATCACCTGGATCAACAAACGTCTGGAGCCCAGAATCCACGAGGAACTTATTCCAAACGGCATATTTACTAAAAATAGGTTAATATCAAATCCGACCACTTAGTGTTTCTGTCATGAAATGATCCGTTAACTATGGAAGCCCGTTTCCGCCAGTGAAAAAAAAAAGATGAGATAAAAACGTCGAAATTACGAGAAAGGAAATGCGCACGCGCTCCAGTCGTCCCGACAGAGCAGCAGGTGTCCTGTGGATCCTGGATACAGACACAGACACAGACACAGACACAGACACGGACACGGACACGGACACGGACACGGACTGCTTTAAACGGGGCTTTACAACGGATGAAATACTTCATTTACTCTCTGATTTGCATGAGATTATACTGAGCAAACACACAAGCAAGAAGAACCTTTGGCGTAGAAAGAATAAGACGACCACAGAGTTGGACATGAGAAGATCCTGCTCCCTGCAACAATGAACTAACTTCATATTCCAAACTCCATCCTGCAGCCATGAAGTCACTTCTTCTAACAGACACCTTCCGACCACAGGACGACAAGCGAGGCGTTCATGGACCTCTTTCTCTGTCGGTACAACTGAAGCGTTTCCTTTCTCGTAATTTAGACTTTTTATCTCATCTTTTTTTTCACTGGCGGAAACGGGCTTCCATAGTTAACCTTCTCTTCACCGGGGGAATAAAACAGCCCGGAGGGGGGCGGTAAGTCAGCTGATCTGTTTTCAACCGGACAAAAATCCCCAGAAGAAGAACGGCAGCCTCTGATTGGCTGTTAGCTCTTATAAATACAACATGGCGGCGGTCTTCTCAGTTGGAACCGCTCAGTCCGGACAAAGTGCTCCTCCCTCGGCTGATGGAGACCAGCTCGGCCCGGTCTCACGTCTCCGCCGCTGCCCCGTCACGGAGGTGGAAACATGGCGTCGCTGATTTGTGCATTAATAAGCTAACTTAGCAGCAGCAGCGACGGCTAACGAAGCTCCGGTTCACTGTGAGCAGCGGACAGCCGCCATGATGGATCCACGGAGGACCAAGAAGAAGCGGGAACATTTGAGACGACGGCGGGAACGTGAGCACGAGGCTCAACAGGTAGCTTCAAACTTATTAACACCTGAAGTTTAGGAGCGTCTGTGGAGGCCTCCAGGAGTCCTGGTCAGCTCTAGCCTGGGGGGAGACCGAGACCTCCTCTGTCAGACTGGTTGGTTGGTTGGGGGGGGCAGCTGAAAGGGGGTCACCTGGATCCAAATCAGAACACATGAGACCAGCAATGAGACGAGCTCTGAACAGGTCTCCATCTCCATCTCGACCAGGACCCACTGCACTGACAGAGGTAAGATCCACCTGACCACACCTCCTTGGGTGGGGGGGGTTCAGGTGTCTGTAGTCTGCCTGGAAGTGATGTAACGAAAGGCCGACTGAAGCCCCCCCCAGCAGTCTGTTCACAGAGGGGGGGGCCGTGACAAAACCGGACTGAAGCGTATTCTGATCCAGGCAGCTCAGAGGGGTAGATCCTCCACACCTGTCCTCAGGTGAGGCTACATGCTGGGCCACAGTGCTCTGATTGGCTCTGACAGATCGACCCCCCGCCCCCTGTGCTCTGATTGGCTCTGACAGATCGACCCCCCCCCCCGTGCTCTGATTGGCTCTGACAGATCGACCCCCCCCCTGTGCTCTGATTGGCTCTGACAGATCGACCCCCCCCCCCCTGTGCTCTGATTGGCTCTGACAGATCGACCCCCCCCCCCCCCCGTGTTCTGATTGGCTCTGACAGATCGACCTCTGTGACCACCTGAAGATGAAGCTGTGATGTCATCAGTGAGGTCAGCCCTTCGACATGGTGAGTCACCGCAAACGTCCAATCACTGTCAGAGTGGGCGGGGCTAAGGTCTGCTGGGAGATGATGTGAACAAAAGGCCGAATTGTAGCGCCGCCCGGCGGTGTGTTCTGAGCACGGCGCCGTGACAAAGACCCACCGAAGCGTTTGTCTGATCCCAGCCGACCGCGGGTCACGTGGCCCGGCCGGCCGGCCCAGGTGCCACCGGGCAGACGGTTTACGGCCAAAGGCTTAAAACCGGTGAAACGCTGAGGCGGCGTTAAAGGGCCAGTTCGTGTAATCTAGCGTGGTGGTCTGCTGCCTCCTTCGGTTGGTCACTGGTTTGTTTTAAAGAGCGGCGCCTGTGTTCTGTGACACAAAGTGACTGCATGTCAGCGGAGTCTGGTTGTGAAGAGAACGGGCAGACGGCGAGCCAGATGCTTGTAGAGAACACGGACTGTCCCTTTAATGCAAATAAGTCTGTCTCAAAGTGAAATGAAATAACTAACATGTCGTTCCAGCGGCCGCTCTGTCCAGCTGGTGTGCAGACGAGGACCCGGCCCCCGGAGGGCCCCAGAGGGCCCCGGACCTTCGGTGTTGGCTGAACATGAAGAGGCTCTCGGCCTGCAGCCGTCTGGCTCCTGTTTCTCTCTGTAAAGCTGTTCTATGTTAATAAAAGCAGCTCAGTCATCTTCACTGAAGCTTCCTGTCATGTTGGTCTGTGACTCGGTCTGTTAGACAGAACAGCCCTTTATTTTCCCGTCCTGATGCTGAAGTCCTCCCGCTCTCTTATCTACACACACACACACACACACACTCTGACAAACAGGAAACTGACTTAGTGCAGCAAAGTAAAAGTACCTCAGATATTTACTGGAGTAAATGTACTCTTACTGTGTTTCCAGTATTTCTAATGTAGTTCAACACTCTGACCTCTGACCTCTGTGCAGTCTGACTGACCATCTGGGGAAATATTCTCATTGGACCTTTAGTTGGTTCTTTAAATTTCGGACTGGTCCTTTTCTGGGAGGGTGAACTTTGACCCCGGAAGTCTCAGCTGCTGCGGCCGTAGAAGAAGTAGCTGCCGTTCGCTCCGCTGGACCGACGGACGCTTTTTAACGGTGGTTCAGCGGCTGACGGGCAGGATGGAGACCGAGGCTGCTTCCCCGGTAAGCTCAACCACCGAGCCGCCGCTGCTCCTCCGGCCGGGGAGACTCCCCCCGGAGCGGCTAGCCGAGCTGAGCTAACGCGCTAAGCCCATAGATGCGGGGAGGGAAGCTGCCGCCAAACTCCATTCAAAAACGAGGCGTGATAAGACAGCCGCCCACTCTGCGAACCGCACACCGCTGCCGACTTACCGACGAGAGGAGCCCGTATCGGTGTCCTGTGGTTAATTCGGCTCGAACACAGCAGAACTCTGCTCCAGTTAAACGCCACAGATCCATTAAAGGTTCGGTTGGTGTGCACCGGAGCGTGAGGACAAACGGAAGCACTGCTGCAGGGTTCGGTCTGACGGAATGTGCTGTCAGCCGAATAAAAGAACCGTAGTCATTTATATCCCCTAAATAATCTGTGTTCCTCTGTGCTGCACGTTTCTGTGGCTGAGCAGAGTCAATAAAATGAGCAGATTCTGAATGGAGTTTGGTGGAGGCCTTTTAGAGACACCAGTGTTTCTATTTAAGACTCCAATATTCATACTAAGGGTTGTCTGAGAGATTTGAAATAATAAAACCATGTAAACTTGTTACTCAAAGTATCTTTTGAACTCAGACTCAGAGGCTGGACGGTGGTTCTGATGTTTGATATTAAATCTCTCTGGTCACCAATGAAGCTGTTCTGGCTTCCTGTTGAACTGATGAGCCCCGTCAGTCCTCTGAATCACATCACACAATCACTTTGGGTTTCTCATTTCAGGACGCACCTGAAGACGTTCAAATCAAAGTGGAACCAGACAGCGACGTGGAGATCCAGTCATACCCCATCCTCAGGAAGCTGTCTGTCAAACTGACTGACTGTCGGGTGTGGTTGGAGGGGCGGGACTCCCTGTCCCTGGGTAAGAAGTCAGAACTGAACTCAAAATTACTAATTTCTGTTTTGATTAAAGGGTCACTCCCCTCTTTCTCCCCCTGGTCCCTCTGTGTCCACATCCTGGTGTCTGAGTGACTGGTAGGTAGTAAAAGTGTTGGAACTGGTCCAGTAGATCACCTCAGCCAGCAGCCACCAAACGGGCTGCAATGGCTGCAACGTGATCCTTTGGGACAACTGCACCTGATCACAGTAGGTCCACTAAAAGAGCTTGTTTGATCCACTGACAGGCTCAGAGTGTTATTCTAAGTGTGTGACAGCATCATGGAAAGGATCCCTACAGAGAGAGACCTGGAAGATCCTTTTGGTTTAACCACAAACAGCACACACACCAGACTACATTCACTAAAACAGGGATTTTAGAGCTGCTGCCTCCATCAGTCAGTATGTTGGTGTTACTGTGTGACTCAGGGCTCAGCTCAGGACCTATAACCCGACCTGTGATTTCTCTGTCCCGGCAGGTGATCACCCTGAACTCTGTCTCCAGAGGCCAATGCAGTGCTGCTCGACAAACATAGGCAGGAAGATGGTCTACTGCTCCGAGTGTAAAAGAGGTTTCTACAAGAAGTCTCACCTGGATGCTCACCTGAGGACCCACCGAGGACAGAAGCCCAACCAGTGCTGGCAGTGCGGGAAGACCTACCCAACCCTGATGAGCCTTGTTGTTCACCAGCAGATCCACGACCGCAAGGAGCCCTACCAGTGCTCGTACTGCGACAAGACCTTTGCCCTGAAGAGAGACTGGAAGACCCACCACCGGACACACTCGGGGACCAAACCCTTCAAGTGCTGGTTCTGTGGGGACGGCTTCAGCCAGCAGGATGAGCTCACCGAGCATCTGGAGCTGCACAAGGGGGAGAAGTGCTACCACTGCAAAGTCTGTGACAAGATGTTCGTCTCCTACCAGGGCTTCAACTTCCACCGCAAGTCACACAAGAACCAGAAGCTGCTTCCCTGCCTGAAGTGCAAGAAGACCTTCAGCAACCCCCAGAGTCTGAAGCTGCACCAGGTCACCCACTCCAGCAAGAAGCCACATAAATGCTCCACTTGTGGCAAAGGCTTCAAGCTGCTGAGCGGCCTGCGCTGCCACCAGCGGACCCACGAGGACCTGAAGGCGTACCGCTGCACCGAGTGCGGGAAGTGCTTCTCCAGCCTGCAGGGCCTGAAGCTGCACAACCGCACACACACTGGCCTGAAGCCCTACAAGTGCCCCGAGTGCGGCAAGAGGTTCACCCAGTCACCCCACCTCAAGTCCCACATGGTCACCCACACCGGGGAGCGACCCTTCCTCTGCACCACCTGTGGTAAGAGGTTCACCCAGTCATCCCACCTGAGGTCCCACATCACGCTGTTCCACGTGGGCGCCAAGCCGTTCACCTGCGACGACTGCGGAAAGAGCTTCACCATCGCTCACTACCTGAAGATGCACCGGCTGAGCCACACTAAGGAGAAGCTGTACCAGTGCTCGTACTGCGAGAAGTCCTTCTCCTACCACAACTCCTGGAGGGCCCACGAGAGGATCCACACCGGCGAGCGGCCCTTCAGCTGCCAGGACTGCGGCCAGAGCTTCATCACGTCAGGCTCACTGCTGAGCCACCAGAGGTCCAAACACACCGGGGAGAAGAGCCACTACTGCATCACCTGTGGGGAGTTCTTCTTCACCAGCTCGCTGCTGCGGGTCCACCAGCTCGACCACACTGGAGAGCGGCCGCACGCCTGCAGCTGTGGCAAGACGTTCAAAACCAAAGGTGTGCTGCGGTACCACCTGAAGAGGTTCACCGAGCACCAGCCGACCAAGTGAGACATCCCCCAGGGGGAGAGATAAGGGGCAAGGGGAGACCGTGAGACAAAGAAACTGTCTCTGAGAGGACAGGTGTATGCAGGTGTAACAGGAAGTGCATTCTTGTAGTTTGTCAACAAGTGGAGCAACAGCAGAGAGTCAGCTGAAGGAGGAGATGAGGACACTTTAAAACACTGACAAACTGAATGACGTTCTTCTCACCAAAACTCCTGCTCCTGCTCCTCCTCCTCTTCCTCCTCCTGCTCCTCTTCCTCCTCACCGTGTGAACCTTGACCCCACAGACATGGAGCTCATGTTGAATCCTTCAGAGTCATCATCAACCAGAGGCTCCAGAACCCGTCTGTTTTTAAGGTTCCTTCAGTCTCAGTGATCCACTGATAGCTGTCTGAACATCCAGGGGTTCATCCTCTGCAGACAGGAGCTGCTGTCTGAACATCCAGGGGTTCGTCCTCTGCAGACAGGAGCTGCTGTCTGAACATCCAGGGGTTCATCCTCTGCAGACAGGAGCTGCTGTCTGCTGGTTCGGCTACCTGAGCTCAGGTGGGGGGTCCACTGTGTCAGACTGATACATCTGCAAACTGCTGCTTGTAGAATGAACAGTTTGTTTCTGAGCTCCGAACAGGAAGAAACTCGCTGATTCACTTTGTGTCATAATGTGAACTTTGGGGTTTTCTACAGGAAATGAAGCGATAGACATGATTTAAAGCTGCTGTTGTCTCCTCTGACAGCTGATTTTATAGGACTTAAAGGACTGAACGAACCCTGAGATGAAACACTGAGTCGATGAACTGAATCACTCCACACACTGAGATTAAAGGAACAGTCACATTTTTGTTAACTGTTCTGTTCTCACCAGATAAAGAAGATGAAACATCAGTCTTGCCTCAGGTTTAATGTGTGTGTGGGGATCAATATCAGGTGAACAGCAGCACGCCAGGCCATCATAGGTTAAAGAAAGAGATGTGGAGGGGCTCTGTATGAAGAAGCGTCCTCTGATTGGTCGGTATCAGTCTATAAAGAAGTGTCCTCTGTCTACCTGCTCACTGACCAATCAGAGGAGGGTCCTGACTGAACCTGACCAATCAGAGGAGGGTCCTGACTGAACCTGACCAATCAGAGGAGGGTCCTGACTGAACCTGACCAATCAGAGTCTTCATAGAGTGAACTTATTTTCTGACTCAAAGTAAGATGGCGATGAAGCCAAATTTGAGGCTTCAAAAAAGCGGTTCACAAAAAAGTGGGTGACGTCACGATAGCCACGCCCACTTGTCTGTGTGTGTGTTGCCCATACAGAAAAACAGGCAAATGAAAATTAACTTCCGCGGCTTTTATTCTGAAGGCGAGGAGTTGCACCTCGTGACGTCCTCTCGTTATGTAAACAGTAAAGATGGCGGCGTCCTGTGTGCGCCGCTCCGTCCTCAGTCAGGTCCTCAACAGGTTCGGGACTTCAGGAGGACCCGGGAGACGGATCTCAGCCAGAAGGTCAGTCTGGGTCGGACTCACCTGGACACAGGTAGAGAGACAGACACAGACGGGTAGAGAGACAGACACAGACGGGTAGAGGGACAGACACAGACGGGTAGAGAGACAGACAGACGGGTAGAGGGACAGACACAAACGGGTAGAGAGACAGACAGACGGGTAGAGGGACAGACACAGACGGGTAGAGAGACAGACAGACGGGTAGAGGGACAGACAGACGGGTAGAGAGACAGACACAGACGGGTAGAGGGACAGACACAGACGGGTAGAGGGACAGACACAGACGGGTAGAGAGACAGACACAGACGGGTAGAGGGACAGACACAGACGGGTAGAGAGACAGACACAGACGGGTAGAGAGACAGACACAGACGGGTAGAGGGACAGACACAGACGGGTAGAGAGACAGACACAGACGGGTAGAGGGACAGACACAGACGGGTAGAGAGACAGACAGACGGGTAGAGAGACAGACAGACAGACGGGTAGAGGGACAGACAGACGGGTAGAGGGACAGACACAGACGGGTAGAGAGACAGACACAGACGGGTAGAGAGACAGACACAGACGGGTAGAGAGACAGACAGGTTCAGTCTCTGAGTCTCTTCCGTTTGTTTCGCATCAAACCGTCAGACAGCAGAGTGGCAGCTCAGTGACATCACAGTCTGTGGAGGAGAGCCGCTCAGCATGCTGGGTAAAAGTCAGCAGACATGAGTCCATCAGTGGGACCGTCAACAACTCACAGAGAGGAGGAGGAGCAGGAGGAGGAGCAGGAGGAGGAGCAGGAGGAGGAGCAGTGCTTTGGGCAGCAGTTGGTACGTCCCACCAAACTCCAATCACAAATATACCATTTTAACACTTCTATGTCCATCACTAACAACACCATGATGAAGAGTGTTCAGCATAAACTGTGTGTGTGTGTGTGTGTGTGTGTGTGTGTGTGTGTGTGTGTGTGTGTGTGTGTGTGTGTGTGTGTGTGTGTGTGTGTGTGTGTGTGTGTGTGTGAGAGCAGCTTTCTCTCTGTTCAGCAGTTCTGATGAAGACCAAAGAGATGAAGCTCAGAGGAAAGAGGATGACTTGATCCTGTTGCTGAAAAAAGCCAAGGTACCAGGAGTAGTCCAGTACTGCAGTCCAGTACTACTAGTAGTACTAGTAGTACTGCAGTACTAACGTGTCATATGTCTCAGCTCAGTGTGTCTCGGGGACAGCTGCAGACGGCCTCTGGTCTCCTCCATCAGGCCGTCGTTCTGGCTCATCAGACCCACAACAACCAGGCCATTATCTACACCTACAGTCTGGTAACACCTGTCACCTGTCACATGACCTCTGTGCTCTGACCTGTCTCAGGTGTACCTGTCTCAGATCTACCTGTCTGTCCTCTGTGTGTGTGTCCTCAGATGGCGAATCTGGCCTACATTCAGGGTCAGCTGGACAGCGTGAGTACCGTCCAATCACAGCTCAGCATGCTATTGTGACCATGTAATCTACCTGTAACTTGTTGCTATGGTAACCGTGGTGACACAGAGCGGTGTCTCTCTCCTCGTCCTCATCTCAGGCAGAAAAACTCTTCAAAGCAGCCATGAGCTTCATGCTGTCAGGAGGGACTCCAGAGGTCTGTCTGTCTGTCTGTCTGTCTGTCTGTCTGTCTGTCTGTCTGTCTGTCTGTGTGTCTGTCTGTCTGTGTGTGTGTGAGTGTGTGTCTGTGTGTGTGTGTGTGTGTGTGAGTGTGTGTCTGTGTGTCTGTGTGTCTGTGTGTGTCTGTGAGTGTGTGTGTGTGTGTGTGTGTGTGTGTCTGTGTGTGTGTCTGTGTGTGAGTGTGTGTGAGTGTGTGTGTGTCTGTGTGTGTGTCTGTGTGTGAGTGTGTGTGAGTGTGTGTGTGTCTGTGTGTGTCTGTGTGTGTCTGTGTGTGTCTGTGTGTGAGTGTGTGTGAGTGTGGCTTCAGTCAGCTGTTCCTGTCTTCACTTACTTCCTGTCTGTTTCCAGGACGACAATGCTGTCATTGAGATGTCTCTTAAACTTGCCACCATCTACGCCGAACAGAACAAGTAAGAATCCACCTGTCAATAAAGATGGCCGCCGCGTCTCGTCCTCCTCCCCACGGACGAACAAAGACAACTGTAACTAGTTGTCTTTGTTCATCGGGCGCGTGGAGCATGGAGAACGAGCATTTCAGGTCTGCAGAACCAGCGAACTTCCTGTTGACCCAGTGTGAACTTCCTGTTGACCCAGTGTGAACTTCCTCGTCTGATAAAGGCGGGGGTATTCGACTTCGATGGACCTGTACAGCAGCAGCCACCAGGGGGCAATCAGGGCGATTTTTAGCTCTGGGCTAACAGGAAGTTAGCACAGGGCAAGTTAGCTCTGGGCTAACAGGAAGTTAGCTAGCTCTGCTGGCCTGACACACAAGTGCCCCAGGCTCTCTGGGCCCAACAGTGGAGATCTGAGTACTTGTATACTCGGGCTGAGCAGCTTTCAGAGGAATGAACTGAGCCTGCAGCGCTGAGTCCAGGTCTCTGTAGACGACCACAGAGCTGTCAGGTCTTCTGTCGGACTGACTGACTGTGTGTGTGTGTGTGTGTGTGTGTGTGTGTGTGAGGGCGGAGCTGGCTGAACATGGCTTCAGGTTCTGTACAAAGTCTCTGGAGGCCAAACTGGAGAAACAGAAGTTGATCCCTGCAGAGCAGCAGACAGGTGAGAACAGCAACATCTGACACGTTCCTCAGTCCGATCAGTGCCTCCAGAGCCGTGATCCAGAAGCCCTGAAGAGGGTTTGAACCGGAGGCCTTCACAGGTCTATGTGGACCCTAGAACCGGGACCCGCACCCAGTATGGATCTGGATTCATGTTTTAGTAATTGGTCTTGGGTCTGTTTGCCGTCCTGGGTGACACCACCAGCGCAGTGAGCGGCTGTGATCGGGGAGCACAGTTCAATCAATCAATCAATCAATCAGTCAGTGTTTCTCTCTCCAGCTCCAGGTCACAGCAGTGTTTCTCTCAGACTGTTTCCATAAAGAGCAGCTCAGAGATTAGATTAGGACACAGTGGAGGAAGAACTCCCCTTTAACGGGAAGAAACCTCGAACAGAACCAGGCTCAGAAATGTCAGGGTCCATGTTGGGTGGAGTTTGGACAGAGAGAGAGAAACCAGCAGCTACAGCACTGACAGTAGGAATGTGACTAATTAGCACTATGGTAGCACTGAAAAACATGACGAGTAGCTGACGACCCGCAGCAGTGATTCCTGAAGCCAGAGAACCACAGCAGGAGAGCCAGGACCAGGATCCACAGGAACCTGAGAACCACAGTAGGAGAACCAGGACCAGGATCCACAGGAACCAGAGAACCACAGCAGGAGAACCAGGACCAGGATCCACAGGAACCACAGAACCACAGCAGGAGAACCAGGACCAGGATCCAGAGGAACCTGAGAACCACAGCAGGAGAAAGATGGTCTCTTCTCTTAGTTCTGGTCAGAACAGGAGCAGCAGCATTCTGGACCAGCTGGAGAGTCTTTAAGGACTTATTGGGGCAGCCTGATAATAACGAGTTACAATAGTCCAACCTGGAAGCGACTAATGCATGGACCAATTTTTCTGCATCATCAGTGGATATGATGAGCCTGATTTCAGCAATATTAGTAGATGGAAAAAGGCAGTTCTAGAAATCTGTTTAATGTGGGAGTTAAAGGACAAATCCTGATCAAATAAAACTCCCAGATTCCTCACAGTGGAGCTGGAGGCCAGAGTGATGCCATCCAGAGCAGTTATGTTGTAGAAAAGGTGTCTCTGAGGTGTTTAGAGCAGAATAACTTCAGGTTAGTCTGAATTTAGCAGCAGAAAGTTGCTGCTCATCCAGGACTTTATGTCCTTAAGGCAGATTTGAAGTTTAGCCAACTGATTGGGTTCATCTGGCTTTATTGATAAATATAATTGGGTATCATCTGCATAACAGTGGAAATTAATGGAGTGCTTCCTGATAATATTACCCAGAGGAAGCATATATAAGATAAAGAGTATCGGTCCAAGCACTGAACCTTGTGGAACTCCATGTCTAACCTTAGTGTGGACAGAGGATTCATTGTTAACGTGTACAAACTGAGATCGATCTGATCAATAGGACTTAAAGCAGCTTAATGCAGTTCCTCAGGTCTAACCAGACCAGGACAGAGAGAAGTCCTCTGTCTGATGCACTCAGGTCTAACCAGACCAGGACAGAGAGAAGTCCTCTGTCTGATGCACTCAGGTCTAACCAGACCAGGACAGAGAGAAGTCCTCTGTCTGATGCCATAAGGAGGAGGTCTGTAACCTTCACCAGTGTCTCTGTGCTATGATTCGCTCTAAAACCTGACTGAAGATCCTCTAATAGACTATTAGAGTTTAGAAAGTCACACAGCTGGTTGGCTGCTGCTTTCTCCAGGATCTCTGAGAGAAAGAGAAGGTTGGATGAAGGTCTATAGTTGGCTGATACACCTGAATCCAGAGTGGGCTTTTTCAGGAGAGGTTTAATTACTGCTACTTTAAAGGACTGAGGTACGTAGCCTGTTAGTAAAGACTGATTGATCATATCCAGTAAGGACGTGCTAATTAAGGGCAGGACTTCCTTAAGTAGTCCAGTAGGAATGGGATCTAGGAGACCAGCTGCTGCTGGTGTCGGGTCTGAACCAGTGCGGTGTCTGTATCTTTAAAAATGATTGGGTCCAGTCAGATTTCAGAACAAGTTTCCCAGGTCCATGAGGGTTTTGGACCTGTGAAGACCTTTAGTGTGAAGTGAATTAGTGGAATGTAATCCTCTGCTTACTCTGACTGTCCAATCAGAGCAGGCGTTACTGAGCAGCCTGAGGCAGGTCACTGATGGTGTTGTTGTGGTTCTGGTCCTCAGAGGAGCAGGAGGACCTGAGGAAGGAGACCCGCCTCCTCCTCGGTTTGTGTCTGGACTCAAGGGCTCGATATCGAGCGTCAACATTGCACCTGACCGAGGCCAGACAGGACTACCAGAACGCCCTGAACATCTGCCGCCAGGAGCAGGGCGACACCCACCCACAGGTAGACCAGAACCACGAGTAGACCAGAACCACGGGTAGACCAGGACCACAGGTAGACCAGGACAACAGGGAGGCCAGAACCACAGGGAGACCAGGATCACAGGTAGACCAGAACCACAGGTAGACAAGAACCACAGGTAGACAAGAACCACAGGTAGACCAGGACCACAGGTAGACCAGAACCACATGTAGACCAGGACAACAGGTAGGCCAGGGCTGCAGGGAGACCAGGGCCGTAGGGAGACCAGAACCACAAGGAGACCAGGACTAGAGGTAGACCAGGACTGCAGGTACACCAGAACCAAAGGAAAACCAGGACTGCAGGTAGACCAGAACTACAGGGAGACCAGAACCGCAGGTAGACCAGAACCACAGGGAGACCAGGACTGCAGGTGAATACCAGAAACACCTTTCAGAGATCCTGTGATGTCTCCTGTCAGACTCTGGTGCTGATGAGCGACCTGGCCACCATCTTGGATCTTCAGGGTCGCCATGACGACGCCCTGGAACTGGTCATGCAGGCCGTGGACCTGAGCCGCTCCACCGGACACCCGGACCAGCACGTGCTGCTGGGAAACATGGCGGGGATCCTCCTGCACACAGGTAGGCTGAGGTCAGAGGTCAGCGGTGTCACACCTGTCTCTCTGTGTCTCTCATGGTCATCTGTTGTCTGGCAGGCCGTCTGCAGGACTCTGTGCGGTTCTACCAGGAGGCTCTGAGTCTGGCCCGGCAGGCCGGAGACCAGGAGGCTGTGGACCAGATCCAGGAGGGACTGAGGGAGGTGAAGAAGAGGAGGAACGAGCAGAGGAAGGAGGAGGAGAGGAGGGCTGCACAGGAGTGACTGATTGGGGTCCTCTGTGGATGGACTTTCTGTCTGTCCACAGCAGGAACCATCAGGACAGAATGACCCTTGTGACTCTTGTGATTCGCAGCCCCATCATCAGGGCCTGTGGAACATGTGGCGGTTCAGCTCTTCATCTTTGGATTTTGTTGTTGATGTTTCTTGGTCCTCCTGTCAGAAGCTGAAATAAATCAGGAGTTAAACAGACTGCAGCCGTTTGTCTTTGATTGTAACATCATTGATCTGTTTTGGCCACTCGGAGGCGCTGCACCTGATCCCGGGCTTCTGGCCAGAGGGCGATCTAACACACTGACTGATGGAGGCAGCAGCTGTTAAACCCCTGTTTTAGTGAATGTAGTCTGGTGTGTGTGCTGTTTGTGGTTAAACCAAAAGGATCTTCCAGGTCTCTCTCTGTAGGGATCCTTTCCATGATGCTGTCACACACTTAGAATAACACTCTGAGCCTGTCAGTGGATCAAACAAGCTCTTTTAGTGGACCTACTGTGATCAGGTGCAGTTGTCCCAAAGGATCACGTTGCAGCCATTGCAGCCCGTTTGGTGGCTGCCAAACGGGCTGCAGTATTTAGCCTCATCTTCCTCCTGCTCCTACTGTGTGTGTGTGTGTGTGTGTGTGTGTGTGTGTGTGTGTGTGTGTGTGTGTGTGTGTGTGTGTGTGTGTGTGTGTGTGTGTGTGTGTGTGTGTGTGTGTGTGTGTGTGTGTGTGTGTGTGTGTGTGTGGAGGTCAGGTTTACCTGCGGGTTCCCACAGTGCCTGACGCAGGTGAACTTCCTGTTGTGTTTAATGAACATGTCAGAATAAAAGCACAGTGATGACAGTAAACAAGCAGCAGACACCACAAACAGCAGTCTACCTGCACAGGTGATCACTGACAACAGCAGAGGAGCCTGGGAAACGGGGGTGGGGGGTGTGAGGGGTGTGAGGGGTGTCGGGGGGGCAGACTGTGAGTCTTAATGTGTAAATGGTTTTATTAACCGTCTAAACATTTGGACAAATCTAATATGTGATGATACTGTTCATACTAATAAAGATATTAAAGGAGGAGAAGGAGGAGGAGGAGGAGGAAGAGCAGCAGGAGGAGGAGGAGGAGGAGGAAGAGCAGCAGGAGGAGGAGGAGCAGGAAGAGCAGCAGGAGGAGGAGGAGGAGGAGCAGGAGGAGCAGGAAGAGCAGCAGGAGGAGGAGGAGGAGCAGGAGGATGATGAGGAGCAGGAGGAGGAGGAGGAGGAGGAGGAGGAGGAAGGTTCGTCCTGGTCGTAGACTGATGTCATGAGAACCAGATGTAGAACCCTGATTACAGTAAACAGGTGGTTGTTGTGCTAACAGGCTGGTTAATCACACACACACACACACTGAGGTATAAAGGAAGCTGCAGACTGACTGACTGACTGTTTCTGCTGGAAGACGACTGAGCATCCTGATCAGGTATGAACACACACCACTGTGGTCTGTAGACCGTCTGTCACTGTGGTCAGTCTGTAGACCGTCTGTCACTGTGGTCAGTCTGTAGACCGTCTGTCAGTGCGGTCAGTCTGTAGGCCGTCTGTCACTGCGGTCAGTCGGTAGACCGTCTGTCAGTGCAGTCAGTCGGTAGACCGTCTGTCACTGCGGTCAGTCGGTAGACCGTCTGTCAGTGCGGTCAGTCTGTAGGCCGTCTGTCACTGCGGTCAGTCGGTAGACCGTCTGTCAGTGCGGTCAGTCTGTAGGCCGTCTGTCACTGCGGTCAGTCTGTAGACCCTCAGTCACTGTGGTCAGTCTGTAGGCCGTCTGTCAGTGTGGTCAGTCTGTAGACTCTCAGTCAGTGTGGTCAGTCTGTAGGCCGTCT